>NC_037688.1:27166317-27220923 GCF_003255815.1 Theropithecus gelada
TTTTTTGAGACGGAGTCTCGCTCTGTCGCCCAGGCTGGAGTGCAGTGGCGCGATCTCGGCTCACTGCAAGCTCCACCTCCCGGGTTCTCGCCATTCTTCCGCCTCAGCCTCCGAGTAGCTGGGACTACAGGCGCCTGCCACCACGCCCGGCTAGTTTTTTGTATTTTTAGTAGAGACGGGGTTTCACCATGTTAGCCAGGATGGTCTCGATCTCCTGACCTCGTGATCCACCCGCCTCGGCCTCCCAAAGTGCTGGGATTACAGGCTTGAGCCACCGCGCCCGGCCAGGAAACCTTTTCTTGACTTTGGCCTCATTCAGTTTGGTGTTTGCTCATGTTCTGTACATTCTGCCTTACACAGCTGGGGATTTCCTGTTTATGCTAATGCGTTTACAAAGTCCTTGAGAGCAGGGACTGTGCCTCTCTTGCTTCTCCAGTGCCCTGCACAGCCTACACACACTTGCCACTATGAGTGTTCAGTGGGTACTCATGGAATTAAACTGAATCAGATGTCAAGGAGCGTTATGGTCATTTCTGCCTCATCTCAGTCACCAAAACAAAACACACTTTAGAAGGTTCCATATAGGTTCGGTATCACACATTCTCAAGAAAATATTTTTCCTATTTTGAAGTCAGAAGAATCCCGTTTCACTTGATAACTGGCATAACAACTTTACAACTAATGTTTTTTGCTTTTCTCCAACAGGCTGCATGTTAAATGGCCAAGAGGTGAGGCTTACTATTCACTATGAAAATGGGTTCACCATCTCCAGGGAAAACGGAGGCTCCAGCAGCATATTATACCGCTACCCCTTTGAAAGGCTGAAGATGTCTGCGGATGATGGCATCCGAAATCTATACTTGGATTTTGGTGGTCCCGAGGGAGAACTGGTAGGAGTGTTTCTGAAACACATTTTTTTCTAATAGATGTTCTCTTTCCTTCTCATTATTTCTTACCCCTTATATACAAAATCATGGACTGACATTCCATTTAGAACCATGAAATTTTTAATTAAAATTTTTTTTTTTTAAAGATGGGGTCTGTGTCGCCCAGGCTGGAGTGTAGTGGTGCAATCATAGCTCCCTGCAGCCTATACCTCCTGGGCTGAAGTGATCCTCCTGCCTCAGCCTCCTGAGTAACTGGAACTGGACTATAGGCGTGTGCCACCATGCCTGGCCAATTTTTGTATTTTTTGTAGAGATGAGGTCTTGCTTTGCTGCCCAGGATGGTCTTGAACTCCTGTCTTCAAGTGATCTTCCCATCTTGGCCTCCCGAGGTGTTGGGATTACAGATGTGAGCCACTGTATCTGCTGTTCTCAGTTTTCCAGATGACATTGGATGTTGGTTTTTGTTATCATTTTTCTTTTTTATTTTTTTTTGAGACGGAGTCTCGCTTTGTCACCCAGGCTGGAGTGCAGTGGCACCATCTCAGCTCACTGCAACCTCTGTCTCCCTGGTTCAAGTGATTCTCCTGCCTCAGCCTCCTGAGCAGCTGAGATTACATGCATGTGCCACCACACCTGGCTAATTTTTCTTTTTTTTTTAGTAGAGATGGGTTTCACCATGTTAGCCAGGATGGTCTCGATATCCTGACCTCATGATCCGCCTGCCTTGGCCTCCCAAAGTGCTGAGATTACGGGCGTGAGCCACCGCGCCTGGCCTTAGATTTTAAATCCTCTACTATTTAGTTCTTCCTACCAGGCATGGTGGAACCCAGTACACCACCAGTTGTCTCCTAATTGGGGATGTGAAACCTCACACCAGTATTATGACATGGAATAACCTTACTCCATAGTGCACTTTTGCCTGTGGCTTTAAGTTCCCAAGAGTTTCCATAGCTCTGGCATATTCTTTACCTACCTTAAAAGTAAATTTATTTTGCATCTTCATGTATTCAGTTGTCTGTATATGGCAGTGAGGTAGTGATACTTAGTGTCCTTTCTCCACAGACCATGGACCTGCACTCTTGTCCGAAGCCGATTGTATTTGTGTTGCACACATTCTTATCGGCCAAAGTCACTCGTATGGGACTGCTTGTATGAGCAACAAAAAATCAGAAAAGAGCCTTGACTGTCACAAGAAATATTTCCACCTCAAAAAAAAAAAAAAAAAAAAAAAAGCACAAAAAGAAAACTCTTTGCTCTCTCCTTCAGCACAGTGCCTTCCCAAGGACCTGCAAATCACTGCTGAACCATAACCGTGTTTAAAGAAGAGCCTGCCTTTCACAGTCTACCTTGGCCAGATATTCTAGGACTCTAAAAGGCTCCAAAATGAAGCTGTTGATTTATTTTCGTCTCATAATATGGTTTATGAGTAATTAGGTTTGTTTCTCCTGCTAAAAAGAATGGCTCATTGTTTTCCTTTTTAGACATAATCAAATACCCAAGCATTGTTTTCTTTTTCTTCTCCCTGTAGGATTTGTGTTATGCTTAGCCTTGATCTCTTGTTCAGAACAATTGTCCCTTCCCGGGTGCTAGCTTGCAGCAGCCTGTTGCTTCGTGAGCATTCCAGATAGGTTGTATGTCTTAGAATTTACTGTCCTCAGTAGCTCCTTCCACCATAGGAAGTCCTTGAGTTGTATCACCAAAGGGTTGTTCCATTTGCCCTGGCTCTCTCTCTATCTCAGCCTGGCCATCACTTCCCACCTTATCCCAAGCTTTGCCACTCTTAAGTGCTGTCTCTAGGACTTAGGACTTGCAAATTTGATTTGCCTTGCCTTCCACTTCCTTTCTAGTGGTGACTGAGTTGAAAAGCAAGTTGGAAGCCACTCTGCTTTGAAAGAAAAGTTTTGCTTGGTTTAGGTTTTTCCATTTTATTTTTGGTGGTAGCCAGGGGATATTGTGAGATTTATTTTAAATGAAAATCCTCTTCCTAGGTTAAGCCGTTTTTTTAATTGCTTACCAAATGTGCCTTTGGTTAGGGTTAGTGGAGCTTTATTAGTCACTATTTGAATAACTGGAAATCACTGCCATTTCAAGGAGATCACCTATCCTAGTTTTGAGGAATAGTCTTTGAGGTGGGTTTCCTTAATGGCATCTCTTCTAGTAGGCAGATCTCTTTGAGCAAGATAAATCCTGAAGAGCCAGCCTGCTTGCGGAGTAGACTTGGTGGGTGAAGCCAGCTCTTCCGCACAAGCTTCATGTCGAGCTGTTTTGGGGCTGCCCAAAAACAACGGGTTGCAGCATCCCGGCCGTGGCCTGGCCCTTTGTGGCAGCAGTGGCATGGACAAGGAACTGCTAATTGAAGACTTAGTGTTGGCTTCACAGCACACCCTACAGGGGGCAGGGTGATGAGACTGTGGAACAGCTGCCTGCTTTTGGTTAAGCATTGCCAGATGTCATCATTAGGACACAGTAGCAGCAAGAATACTGATGTTGTAGTGTTAGAAAATCACACTCAGCTTGTTTTTCCTAATTTTGAAGGAGGTATATATCTGCAAACATTTAAAATGGTATAATATCAATATAAAACGTCAAAATTAGCATAGTCCCTGGATCTCAAAGAATAGGTAATATTGACTTGGATGTTCTTTATGCTCTCTGAAGAAAGGTCTAGGGAAAGTTCTTGTTTGCTTGATCGATCAAGAGTGCCATAGAAGAATGTGAGTGCTGTGGTGGGTGGAGGAGGATGTCACTTCAGATGGGGCAGGCACAGGGGGAGAAAAGAAGAGAAAAATACACCTGTGTGTGCAAAATGAGCTATTTGGTTTCAGTGCAGCCTGACCGGTGGGAGGACCCACGAGCAGAGCGAGTTCTAGGTCAACATTGTAACTCCATTGTCCTCCTTCACCTGGAAGTCAGCCCCACTTCCTCATTACAGTGAAACCAACAGTATGCAGAGGTTGGGAAGACATGCCTGTTCTTCCCCCAGCTTCATGTAATTGTCAAAGTTCCAAAAATGAATTATCTGAACGGCTTAAAACTGGAAATTAAAATCTAGACAAGAATATGTCTTTCAAAAGCTCTTTATATTTTGAAAATTCATAAACCTAAGATTGGCACCATCTCAGATAAATTTTCTTTTTTCTTTTTTTTTTTTGAGATGGAGTCTCGTTCTGTCTCCCAGGCTGGAGTGCAGTGGCATGATCTCAGCTCACTGCAACCTCTACCTCCTAGGTTCAAGTGATTCTCCTGAGTAGCTGGGATTATAGCCGCCCACCACCACACCTGGCTAATTTTTGTATTTTTAGTAGAGGCAGGGTTTTACCATGTTGGCTAGGCTGGTCTTGAACTCCCAACCTCAAGTGATCCGCCTGCCTTGGCCTCCCAAAGTGCTGGGACTATAGGTGTGAGCCACCGTACCTGGCCCACAATAAATTTTCATTTCAGGGAAGGAAAAAAATCTCTTGAAGGTCCAGAAATGATTTCTGGAATCAGAATTTCAATATGTAATACCCTCAGGTAGGCAATCTTAAATCCTCTATGCAGTGAGAGCATTATTAATATGAGATGTTGAATGATGCCTTTACAGACTTCAGCAGCAAAGCCATTTGGTTGAGGTTTTCTGTGTTAATGTGAAAGGCTAAGCCACTGAGATTTGCAGGGGAGCTTCTGAGCCACCCTGCTGATTGGTTATATGAAGATGTAAAATAGGTGGAATTAAAGTGTGAGCAGGAAAGGCAAGGCATGTGCATTTTCACTCATTTTGGTCAAGGTTAAACTGACATGTATAGCACTGAGGTCTGTAGGGTTCTTAATAATATCTTTTGAGTCTTGGTGTGAAATGAAAGAATGGGAGGTTTCCTTTGTCCATTAGCAGTCCCAAGAACCAGAGCCCTTTTGCTGCTTGTCTTACATACTTAAGAGCTCTCCAATCATGATGACCAAGGTTGTTCTTCAATCAAATGTGTTTGTGGGATTTTCAATCCACAAATGAAGTGCTCTCTAATGAATGGGACACCATGATAAATATGTATTTATATTTAGATGCCAAAGTATGGCAAATTATTTCCAAATGATAACTAAAAATGGGCATTTTCAATATTCTACCTTTTTTATAGAACCAGCTCACTTTTCATTTCTTTTTCATTTTGAATTAAGAAAATTGTTGAGGATGTGGTAGGTTCCAGTGTGTGGAATGGAAAGGAAACTGCAGAATAGTGTCCGCTCCCCATTCAGAGGGACTACTTCCTGTGCCCCCAGACCCGAGGCTTCGACAGCTTCTCCACATTCCACACAGATGCCTAGGAGCAGCCAGCTGCTATATAAAAGGCTCCCACCTTTTCTTCTAAAACTTCTCTCCTTTCTCTCCATAAAAAGAAAAGGAAAGGAATAAAAGAAAAACATTCAGTTTTTCTTTTTCTGAAAAAGGTAAGTCCTTTCCTGAAGTCATCAAATGAAACATTATCTGGAAATTAGTATCTAATGTCTTATATGAAGAAATACTTAAATGTATGTTCATATAGTATTTATTAGATAGTTGTAACTGTAAACTCACCTTCCTAGTAGATAAGAGTTTCAGGTTAAATACTGGAACATATATAGGCAGTGAAAAATACTACTTTAAATGTCATTCACCTATTTTAAACCCATTTTAGCACATTTTAGGCCAAAGAAGGTCTGATAGAGCCTGTTTTTATGTTCTCTACTCTCACAAACTTTGTTACTGAAAATTATTGCATGGCAGGAGAGATTGGATTATTTATTTCTTATATTTTTATAAGAAAAAAAATCTTTCTAAACAACAAATACCTAACATTATTACTGATTGTTTTCCTAATTTATCCTCCTAAGTTGAATGGTAACAAAGCTTTTCCAGCTGAATAAATGCACTTAGCTGATAAAACAGAATTTGTTCTTTTTTTATCCTTCTTCTTTTTTTTGTGAGACAGGTTCTCACTCTGTCACCCAGGCTGGAGTGCAGTGGTATGATCATAGCTGACTGCAGCCTCAACCTTCTGGGCTCAAATGATCCTTTCGCCTCAGCCTCCTGAGTAGCTGGGACCACAGGTGTGTGCCACCACACCTGGCTAATTTTTATGGTTTTTTTTGTTTTATTTGTTTTGGTTTTTGTAGAGACAGGTTTTCGCCATGTTGCCCAGGCTGATTTTGAACAGTTGTGCTCAAGCAATCCTCCTGCCTCGGCCTCCCAAAGTGCTGGGATTACAGATGTGAGCCACTGCACCTGGCCCCAGAAATTACACATAAAAAAAAATTTAAGCTGTGTGGAATCTGGACAAGGCTATGTTTCTCCTAGAAACAGGTTTTGCTGTAAGTGGTTTTGATGGACAAAAGTATGAGAAAAGGTTATAATAGATTTTTTTTAAATTGTGTGAGAAACTCCAGGTCTTCTTGCTTAACTTATATGCATGTGGATATATTTGTTTTCAAAGCCGTGGAAGAATCTCTGTTCATATATTTTAATGCAAATTACCTTGTATGCTGCTATGCAAATTCTATTAAAAGCCCTACCTGCTTAAGAGTTAAACATTTTTGAAACTTTCAGGGAAGACCTGTAGACTCAAGCACTTTCTCTGCTCTTTTGTATCTTATCTTGGACACTTATGCTGAATTATGTTATTATTTTCACTGGTTATAAGCTATTCCTTGTACATAATATTTAAACTATCCAAATATCCAGCATACATTTCCACGTGGCTGCCAGAGGCTGTTGATGCCATGAATGAAATGGCTGGTTAGAAAAGCCAAAGGTCGTCTTCTTTCAATCCCTAATGAATAAGTAAAATGCCAGATCTCTTTGGTCTCAAAGCAAATTGCTCTGATCGGATCAAATATCTATGTAATGAAAAGAGACTTATTTAAATTTGGGATTCTGCTTAAACTTTAAGTTGAATTTGACTGTAGTCATATTCATTCTTTTTGTATATCTCTGTCAGGTATGACATTAAGTACCAGGTGGTATTATACTCTACTTTGAGTTTGGAAATCACTTTCAGTTAAATTTCCGTTGTTATTTTGGCTTTTTTTTTTTTTTTCTTTTTTTTAACACCACTGCGGATGAAAGTAGAGCAGTCTGCCGTCTCCTACTGCTCTTTCTCCTACTGCTCTTTCTCTGTGCCCTTATTTTAATTGCTTGGTAATCTAAAATTATTCTGACTTTCCACGTACTGTCTTTAAAAACCTATTGTAGCAATCTGCCCCCCTCCACCCTTTAAGCTAAATCTTTCACTGTGCTGGATACATAGACACTCAATAAATGTGTGATGATAGTTCTAAAATAATTCTATATATCAGGGTTATGTATTTTTGAGCAATATAATTATTCCTATGCTGTGATGTTAAATGGAATTTATTTTACACTAGTAATAGACTGCTTAAGTGGCTGAGTTGAAACCCTTTCTCTAAAAAAACAAAAACATCTGGCAGATGAGTGACACAAATTCATTCTCTTAAAGGATAGAATTTCAAGTTAAGGGTAAGGTACAATAAATAGGCACATATAGCACATCTGGGTTTTTTTTTTTTTTTTTTTTTTTTGTCTGTCTTTGACTAGCTAAACTGCCAGCTAGAAGAATGGTTGTTACGTAGTAACTCAGAAGAATCTTTTAATAAGTTTCCTCTTTTGTTTCAAAACATAAACTTGAGCTTCATTTCTTGCCACCTCTATTCTTTCTTCCCACATTGGGCAACTGAACTGAAGCTTATTCTAGTTTTAGAAGAGGATCCACATTTAATGTGTAATGCATAAATATGCCTTTTGCAAATTATTGCTTGTTCTCCAGTGAACATTTGATCATATTCAACAGAAATCCACCATATAAGCCATAATCCTTGAATTGCCCCTTTTAAAATAGATTGGTTAAAACCAAAAACCTATAACAAAGAAATAATACTTCATTGTATTGTAGGTTTGGGAATCCTGGTTAGATTTATAATTTCTGGCCGGGTGTGGTGGCTCATGCCTATAATCCCAGTACTTTGGGAGCCCAAGGGCGGTGGATCACCTGAGGTCAGGAGTTTGAGACCAGCCTGGCCAACATAGTGAAACCCCATCACTACTAAAAATACAAAAAGTTAGCTGGGCGAGGTGACGCGTGCCTGTAGTCCTAGCTACTCGGGAGGCTGAGGTGGGACAATTGCTTGAACCCGGGAGGCAGAAGTTGCAGTGAGCTGAGATCGTGTCATTGCACTCCAGCCTGGGCAACAGAGCAAGACTTCATCTCCAAAAAAAGAAAAAGATTTATAATTTCTGAGTCCTCTAAGTACCTTTCTCAGTTTTGCAATAATCTTACATCCATGCTATTGACACTGATTTTGAAACTGGGAAGCTAATTAATGACATATTAATTCATGTGTTCTTTTAACTAATAAACAGGTATTAATGTATAGTTCTACATCAGGCATTCTGAAGGGTCCAAAAGAAAGTTCTGCCCTCAAGTAGCACATAATCCATTATTTCTCAGTCACACCATGCCATCTGTTTATCATTCAGCAGTTAAGTAATTCATCACTTCATATTTTTACCAAAGTATATTACAAGTCTGTTAATCTGGATCTGGCAAACTGGAAAATGTTTGAAGGGATACTCAGGCTTTGATCCATGCCAACATGAAAGGACTCCAAGCACATTTAAGTGGGCTGGTCTTTTCATCATGCATGATTTTTTTTTTAATGCGAAATCAGACTTTAGTTTGGGAAAGAGAACAGTATACAGTATCCTTTGTAAGATAAATCACAACAACAAAAATTTTATTGCCCGAAGTAGATAAATGAGAAAGTCTTTAAAAAAAAAAAATGCTGCTTTAACTATAACAGCAAAACTAAATGCATATTTTATCAACCCCTTATTTCTAAATGTTGCTGTATTCATTTCCACACTTAAACTATTTAAGCATTTCATTTGCTGAAAGTCCTTATATAATGGTAGACGGAGTATTTCTCCATTAATGATAGATCAAAATGAAGATATTTTTAAAAATAACAAAATCAGGCCAAGGCAGGAAGATCACTTTAGCCCAGGAGGTCCAGACCAGCCTGGGCAACACAGCGGGACCCCCGACTCCGTCTAAAAAATTAAAAAAAAAAAAATTGTTTAACATTTAAAAAATAAATACAAAGTAACAACATTTCACTTGTTCCAGGACACGCTGGCATTCGGACTCAGTGAAAAGGGCACTTAAAGAAAATAAGACTGACTGAATGAATGTTTTCCATAATTTTCACACAATAACAGTCCCTTTCTATCCGGCTTGCCTTCCGTTTATCTCTAGCGTTAGCCTTTCAGGCAACATCCTTAGTCATGCCCAGAAAGTACCTGAGCCATCAGTGATTGGAATGGCATAGGGAACCGAATTACATGGGTGCCCTCCCCTTGGTTTTCAAGTATCCTGGAGTTGTGCACAAAAATTAGGCCATGCCTTCAGTGTCTTGTTCTTTACTTTAAACCTACCCTTTGACAATCAGGTGCTAATGATTGTATGTTATTAAAACCAGCACATAGGTATTGTAAATGCGTGTTCCTCCTAGGTTGGAAGAAATGCTTTTCGTTCTCTCTGGGTCCTGTTAAAGCGGGTGTCAGTTGTGTCTTTTCACCTTGATTTGTGAATTAATAGAATTGGGGGGAGAGGAAATGATGATGTAAATTACGTTTCAGGTTTGGCACAGTCATCATTCTCGATGATATTCTCACTTTGTAGCAAATCTGTCCTTATCATAAGAACAGGTTTGAGAATTTTCCCTCCACTATACGACTCCAGTATTATATTTACAATCCATTGGAGGAGTGCAGCATTATAAGACCTTGGTGCCCCAAAAAAATCTGTGTCCTTTTTGGTACCAAACCTGAGGTCTTTTGGAAGATAATGTAGAAAACCACTACCTATTGAAGGCCTGTTTTGGCTAATCTGCAAACTCTGATGAAACCTGCTTCTGTGGATTCTTTCCCACACTGCTTTCATGTTTAAGTATAAAGACTTAGAAAACTAGAATAATGCTTTTACAAATAATTAAAAAGTATGTGATGTTCTGGGTTTTTTCCTTCTTTTTAGAACCCTGTATTTAAACAAGACTTCTTTTTAAGTCTTGTTTGAAATTTAAGTCTCAGATCTTCTGGATACCAAATCAAAAACCCAAGGCATAAAACAGGGCAGTATTTGTGTTCCTAATTTGAAAAAGCTTTATGTATACTCTATAAATATAGATGCATAAACACTTCCCCTTGAGTAGCACATCAACCTACAGCATTGTACATTACAATGAAAATATGTAACTTAAGGGTATTATATATATAAATATATACCTTTGTAACCTTTATACTGTAAATAAAAAAGTTGCTTTAGTCACGTGTTTTTGTTTTTGTTTTCCGATTTTTAAAATGCTGAAATAGTTTTGAACCTACAGGAAAGTTAAGAAACAGTACAAATCTCCTTCACCTAAATCTCCCAGTTGTTAACATTTTGCCATATTTATTCCATTACTTTGTATTTTTCTGATATGATTCTCTAGTGAGGAGCTCTAAAACATAAGGACAGTCCCTGCATTGCCACCATACAGCCCTCCTAATCAGGAAGTCAACATAGGCACACCACCACTCATTCCATGGACCCCATTCAAATGATGCCAGCCATCCCGGCCATGTCCTGTTTTCCTCTCTGGCCGGGATCCTGGCCAGTACCACTTTCTTGCCTTTTGTCGTCGCGTCTCAATTCTTCAGTCTGGAATGCTCCTCAGCCTCACTCTAAGTCGCATGTGCCTGAGTCTCAGCACAGGTCTTTCATTCTGCAGCACAGCTCTCCAGCTGGCTCTGCTCGTTGTCGCCTCACAAGCAGGCTGTGTCATACGCTCTTGGCAGAGATGACATGACGCCATGCTGTCTTCAGGGCATCATGTCGGGAGACACACGGGGGCCACGCATCCCACCACCAGGGGTGTTCCCTTCGGTCGCCTAGTCAAGCTAGTGTCCTCATTGTTTTCTCCTTTGTATTTATGTATTTAGAAACGGAGTTCCGCTCTTGTCGCCCAGGCTGGAGTGCAACGGCACGGTCTTGGCTCACTGCAACCTCCGCCTCCCAGGTTCAAGTGATCCTCCTGCCTTAGCCTCCCCAGTTGCTGGGACTACAGACGCCCACCACCATGCCTGGCTAATTTTTTTATATTTTTAGTAGAGACGGGGTTTCAGCATCTTGGCCAGGCTGGTCTTGAACTCCTGACATCGTGATCTACCCGCCTCGGCCTCCCAAAGTGCTAGGATTACAGGCATGAGTCACTGCGCCCGGCCTATTTTGTTTTTTAATTTAGCGACGAGGTCTTACTATGTTGCCCAAGCTGGTCTTGATCCTCGGCTCAAGCAGTCCTCCTGCCTTGGCCTCCCAAAGTGCTGGAATTACAGGCGTGAGCCACCATACCCAGCCCTAGAACTGTTTTGATCATTGTATCCCCAGAAACTAGTACACAACGCTGTACACAGTAGGTGTGCATGCATGTAATCCCAGCTACTACTCGGGAGGCTGAAGCAGGAGAATCTCTTGAACCCGGGAGGCGGAGGTTGCCATGAGCCGAGATCATGCCACTGCACTCCAGCCTAGGCGACAGAGCAAGACTCCGTATCAGTCAATCAAAGCAAAACATAACTGGCTTTAGACAGCGGCATCCCACCAGGGATTGAGCCCCATTGTGGGGCACACTGTTTACATTAGCCAGCTCATTTATTCCCCACAAAAGCCAGACAAGGGAGGGGCTAATTATAATCGTGCAGTATTAAACATGGAGAAATCAAAGCTCTGATAAATTCGTTTTATTGTGAGGATAAAACCGCCCGATGGGCCGGGCGCGGTGGCTCAAGCCTGTAATCCCAGCACTTTGGGAGGCCGAGACGGGCGGATCACGAGGTCAGGAGATCGAGACCATCCTGGCGAACACGGTGAAACCCCGTCTCTACTAAAAAATACAAAAACTAGCCAGGCGAGGTGGCGGGCGCCTGTAGTCCCAGCTACTTGGGAGGCTGAGGCAGGAGAATGGCGTGAACCCGGGAGGCGGAGCTTGTAGTGAGCTGAGATCTGGCCACTGCACTCCAGCCTGGGCGACAGAGCGAAACTCCGTCTCAAAAAAAAAACAAACAAACAAACAAAAAAAAACCGCCCGATGGGCGTTGTCATTCCAAGAGAGGTCAGGACTTCCGGATTCTATCCCGCTCCGCCCCTGGTGCCGCCCTGAGAACGTACGTCCTGCCAGGCCCCGCCCCGGCCTTGTCCCACCCACCCCGTTCCCGCCCCCTGTCCGCCTCGCCCTAGTCCCACCTCCTCCCCGCCCGCCCTCGCCCCCAGTCCGCCCCGCCTCTCGAACCGCCCCCTGCCCTCGCCGCGGCAGGGAGTCGTGCCTGCAGTGCGGGCCGTGGCCGCTAGGGGGCAGCCGCTCAGCTCGGGCCCGACCGCTCTGGGCCGCGCTCCTCGCTCGCCCTCGGACTCGGCTCCCGCTGCGAGCGGCCGCCCTGCCCGCGCACCGCGCTCAGCGCCCACCGCCGGGCTCTCCGCGCCGGACTCAGTACCTCGGCTCCCCGGGGCCGGACCGAGGCCGCAAGCAGCGCCGCGGGGTGTGGGGCGGACCCAGGAGATGAAATGACAACGTCAACCCTCCAGGTACCTGGTGCGGCCCGGCCCGACTGCAGAGGCCGAAGGCGGCGGGGCCTGCGGGCCGCAGAGCCGGGCGGCGGGCGGGTGGTCAGGTGGGCGCCTCCCAGCCTCGGCCTCGCGACCCCGCCCTGGCCGTCCCCTCGCCGCTTCCGCCCGTGTCTGTTTCCACGCACTCGGAGCCGGGGTGGCGTCTCTACCTTCAGGCCCTCCGGCCCTGCCTGGCTGGCCCAGCCCCAGGGCGGCTTCGTGTAGCCGGCGCCCCGGTACCGCCGTGGGGAGCAGCCTCACCCAGGCCGCACAGGCACCGTCGGGAAGCTCGGCCCGGGGTTCGGCTGGGCTCTAAGACAGCGTTGCTCGCTCCCTCCTCTCCTGTCCCGGGTCCTGGAAGCCCCTCGGCCCCACTTCGAACAAGCCCTGGCCCCTTCCCCAATCTTCGACTGCCTCTTCTCGTCCATCGACCCTTCATTCATTCCCTAGATCCTGCAGGGTGGTGCTGGGATGTCGCCACCTGGGTGAACGACTGACCCACCCTCTAGGTGCTGTCAGTTCTGCGGGGCCAGAAGATAGCAACATGCTCAGGCCTCAGCCCGGGGTTTGAATCTCAGCTGTGCCACTCACCAGCAAGTGACCTTGGGCTAGGTTTTTTTTTTGTTTTTAAATCTTTGGCTCTCGAGTTTCCTGGTCTGTAAAATGGGGTAATGCCCTCTAGGTTGTTGTGATGATGGCTTTAAATTGAATAATTACGGTAAAGCATTCCTGACGTGTGTCTGGCACATAGTAGGTGTCCATTAAGTAACAACTGACAAAGTGCCTGGGAGACTTCGTGGAAGAAGGGACATCAGAGTTCCAGTAGCATTCAGAGACCTGAAGGTGGAGGAGGGCGGAAGTAGGAGCAGACATGGAATGAGTTGGGGTACCAGGTTAGGAATTAGATGGAGTCGGTAGCCAGACCCCACCATTCACCAGCAGAAGCCACAGATCCCGTATGCCCAGGCAGGTTTTTTATGGCCTGTGAACCAAGAATGGTTTTCAGTTTTAAACACAGCTTTATTTATTTATTTTCTTAATGTATTTTTTTGAGACGGAGTCTCATTCTGTCTCCCAGACTGGAGTGCAGTGGTGTGATCTCGGCTCACTGCAGCCTCCAACTCTCAGGTTCAAGCGATTCTCCTGCCTCAGCCTCCTGAGTAGCTGGGATTACAGGCGCCCACAACCACACCTGGCTAATTTTTGTATTTTTAGTAGAGACGGGGTTTCACCGTGTTGGCCAGGCTGGTCTCGAACTCCTGACCTCCCGACCTCAGGTGATCTGCCCACTTCGGCCTCCGAGAGTGCTGGGATTACAGGTGTGAGCCACTGGGCCTGGCCTGAACACAGCTTTATTATGGTATAACTTGTGTGCTTACCGTGTTACTCACCTATGGTTTCATTAATTTTTTTTTGAGACAGTGTCATTCTGTTGCCCAAGCTGGAGTGCAGTGGTTCAATCTCAACTCATTGCAGCTTCTGCCTCAACCTCCCGAGTAGCTGGGATTACAAGGCACCCACCATCACGCCCAGCTAATATTTTTTTTGTATTTTTAGTAGAGACGGGGTTTCACCATGTTGGCCAGGCTGGTTTCGAACTCCTGACTTCAAGTGTGATCTGCCCACCTCGGCCTCCCAAAATGCTGGGGTTATAGATGTGAGCCACTGTGCCCAGTGCAACTCACCCATTTAAAGTGTATAATTCAGTGCTTTTAGTATATTCATGGTTGTGTGACCATCACCACAATCTCTTGAGAACATTTTCATCACCTCCAAAAGAAACCCCTCCCCCCCAACCCCTCTCTCTCCCAGCCCTGGGCAACCACTAATCTACCTTTTTTCTCTGTGGGTTTGCCTATTCTGGGCACTTTATGTAAATAGAGTCATACAATAGGTGGTCCTTTGTGGCTAGTTTCCTTCATTATGACTTAACATAATGTCATAGGTTTTACATTTTTTAAATGACTTGAAAAAAAGTATTTCATGACACATGAAAATCCTATGAAATTCACATTTCAGGGTCTATAAATAAAGTTTTATTGGAACATATCCCTGTTCGTTTACTGATATACTGTCTACAGCCACTTTTGTGCCACCAAGGTAGAGTTGTTGCAACAGAGATTGGCTGGCAAATCCTAAATTATTTACCATCTGGTCCTTTACAGTACGCATTTGCCAGCCCCCTAACGCACCTTTTTGTCCTCATCTTTTGCCATATGTGTTACTAGAGATGCAGCGGGGCTGGCAGTTTGTCACCTTACCCTCCTGTTCTGTAAAACTGTTTCTCTCCATTGAAACTCGGACCCCCTGTGTTTGAAAAACTGTATGTGATTGCCAGAAAAGTCCAGTGTACTCTTTTTTCTTTTTTTTTTTTTTTTTTGAGATGGACTCTCACTCTGGCGCTATCTCAGCTCTCTGCAGCCTCCACCTCCTGGGTTCAAGCAATTCTCCTGCTTCAGCCTCCCAAGTAGCTGGGACTACAGGCATACATCACCATGCCTGGCTAACTTTTTGTATGTTTAGTAGAGACGGTGCGTCACTGTGTTAGCCAGGATGGTCTCGATCTCCTGACCTCCGGTGATCCGCTTGCCTTGGCATCCCAAAGTGCTGGGATTACAGGCATGAGCCACCGTGCCCAGCCCCAGTGCACTCTTAGGTGCGTTACTAGAGTTTCCAGAAGGAGGGAGGGGATGGGTCAGTGCTGCTCCTTGTAGGACAAAGAACACCTTCAGTATTGTTCTAAGGACAGACCCAAGCATGATATTACGGAAAGTGAAAAAGTCCAAGGTGCTGGGGGTGTTTGTTCTGCAGAAGAGAAGCCACCAGGGAGAGGAGCACTGCCTTCTTGTCTCATCTGAAGGAACATCACGCAGAAGAGGACAGTCAAGGGCAGCCTGTGCCTAAGCTCATTTCCAAGATGGTTTGGGGCTCCCAGCCATTCATTGTAGGTAGTAGAGGGAGCAGAGGCTTGAAAATAATGGCCAGCACTCACCCCTGTTCTCATCTCTTCAATCCGCTGAGTTCATTTCACGTCAGCCCGGCCCAGCCTCCCCCAGCCTGTCTGTTTTGTCAAGCTGTCTGTGTGTGTTTCTTTCGGAGACTTCTTCCTTGCAGATGAGAGAGGGCTGAACAAATGCCCCGGCCCTGCCAAGAGCCGGTCAGGAGGTTTATTGTTTGCTGTGCCTGGAACTGTGGGTCTGCGGTGGGATTGTCTGCCTGGTAACTGGTGCTGGATCTGAGGAGGAGAATTCTGGTCATGCTTCCTGCAGGCGTTGGTGAAGCTTCAGTTTTTAAAACCAGGCTTTAAAACCATGTAGGTGGTTTATTGGCCGGTCGCGATGGCTCATGCCTGTGATCCCAGCACTTTGGAAGCCGAGGCAGGTGGGTCACTTGAGGTCAGGAGTTCGAGACCAGCCTGGCCAACATGGTGAAACTCTGTCTTTACTAAAAATACAAAAATTAGCCGGGTGTGGTAGTGGGCACCTGTAATCCCAGCTACTGGGGAGGCTGAGGCAGGAGAATCGCTTGAACCTGAGAGGTGGAGGTTGCAGTGAGCCGAGATTGCGCCATTGCACTCCGGCCTGGACGACAGAGTGAGACTCTGTCTTAAAAAAAAATAAAAATAAAAATAATAAAACCACAGAGGTGCTTTCAGTTCAGCCTAGGGCACTGGCCTGCAGGATTTATGAGATTCCCAAAGACACTCACAGAGCTCTTACAAGGTTCCGGAGGGACACAGTTCCCTTCTGTTGGCAGCAGGGAGCAAGCAAGTACTTTTCTTACTGGAGCTACTGGTGTGTGGAGCCTTGTGTGTAAGAGCCCCTTCCTGGGGTGTCACTCTAGACAGCGAAGGAAACCGTCTTCTCTCTGCAGCCTGGAGAAGCAAGCTGCGTGGAGCCAGTAGGAGGCGGAGAGAGGCCTTTCAGTGTATCCCGTGGAAACTCGCAGTTGGGCAGGACTTTCCTTCTGGCTGGCTCTTCTCTGGCCCTGAGGCCGGGTGCAGTTTCTGGCCGCCTTGCTAAGCAAACCAGCAGTCTCTTGCTCCTGCGTGTCTCTTCTGCCAGGCTCTCAGCTCGGGTCTGTTTCTCTTTCCCGTGAGGCAGCAGAATAGAAGGTCCCATGAGCTCGCCCCTTGAGCCCTGACCTGAGATATTAGGTCAGGTTTCCACTTGCTGAAATCCAGAGCGTGGCTTTTAACCGTCTGAGCTTATTGTGAAGACGGCTGGCCGGCTTTTAAAGCCTCCTTTGAAGGCCTTTCTAGCCGATGTTGAAAAAGTAGGCCAATGAAACGGCCCACAAGCAATAAATCCAGAGGGCCAGCGGCATCCCTCGTCACATCCCATCCTCATGCCTGTGACCCCAGCGACTTTCTGTGTCTCCGAGGAAGCGCTGAGCAGTTTGCTTTGCCTTTCCAGAAAGCCATTGATCTGGTGACGAAAGCCACAGAAGAGGACAAAGCCAAGAACTACGAGGAGGCGCTGCGGCTGTACCAGCATGCGGTGGAGTACTTCCTCCACGCCATCAAGTGTGAGTCGCGCGGGGTCCTCAGGCTGCTGCGCTCCAGAGGGGAGGGGATGGGAGGGGATGGGAGGGGGTGATGCAGGAGCCTCACAGGGGCCCCTCCGTGTTCCCTTTCACAGATGAGGCCCACAGCGACAAGGCCAAGGAGAGCATTCGAGCCAAGTGCGTGCAGTACCTAGACCGGGCTGAGAAGCTGAAGGATTATTTACGAAGCAAAGAGAAACACGGCAAGAAACCAGTCAAAGAGAACCAGAGTGAGGGCAAGGGGTGAGTGTCTGCAGCGTCTGCCCAGGCACCTGCTGCCTCCTCATGGCTCCCCGTCATTCCTAGCGCTCATGCTGCCTTGGACTTCCCTGTGGAAATGGTCCTCATAGTGCAGGGATGACAGTGCCAGCAGCTGCTTTCGGGGAGCATGGCCCAGAGCACTTCCGTGTTCGTCGTCTCATTGGGTCTGACCCACATGTCATGGGGACAAGGGGAGCTTGGTGCAGATGGTAGAGCCTCTCAGGACGGTACCCCAGCTCTGTCACCTCCCAGCCTAGTGCCAGGACCCCGTGTGCCTGCCATCTCCACATCTTCGAACAGGGAAGGTCGTGGAACTCCCCTGCCAGCGTTGCCGTAGGGAGCAGTGAGATGATGTGGGCACTGCCCTTGGAGCTTGGCACACGAGAGCATGCAATGAGTGCCAGCTGCTGTGACTGTCAAAGAGTCACCTGCCTCCGACAAGTGGGGCGGCCGGCTCAGGTTAGGAGCCCTGCCGAGGTCTCACAGGCTGGAGCCTGGACCCCCAGTGCAGGGCGGGTGGCCCTGATAACCCCAGCCAGGGTCCTCTCCACAGCCTCTCACCTCAGGTCCGGGGTTCGCCCACCACGGTGATCCCAGTCATCTGAACACAAATGCTAGTGGTATCTCGGAGGCGTGGGAGGGGAAGTGAGGGGGTCCCCCAGGCAGGAGAGGGGCGGGTGGTGTCAGCTGTCTCACCAGAGGCGAGGCCTCCTCCTGGATGGAGGGTCCGCACCGCATTCCCATCCCCAGAGGGAGAGGCCTGGCGAGGCCTGGCGAGGGGTGGAGGCCAGGGATCTCCAAGGAGGATTAAAGTTCTGAGGATTACAAATTCCATACAGAGAGGAAGGAGCCCTGGGGTGACAGCAGTGGCTGCGCTCTCCCCAGGAGTTCCCTTTTGATTTCAGTTTTGCTTTCTCCTCTGTCGTTCGGCAGTGGCTGCTTTGGAGTCGGGGCACGTGCTGTCCCGGAGTCTCTAGAAAAAGCTTCTGGTGCGGGCTGCGGTGGCTCACGCCTGTTATTCCAGCACTTTGGGAGGCTGAGGCGGGCAGATCACTTGAGGTCAGGATTTCAAAACCAACCTGGCCAATGTGGTGAAACTTGTCTCTACTAAAAATACAAAAAAATTAGCCAGGCATTGTGGCATGTGCCTGTAATCCCAGCTACTTGGGAGGCTGAGGCCAGAGAAATACTTGAACCCGGGAGGCGGAGGTTGCAGTGAGCTGAGATCGAGATTGTGCCATTGCACTCCAGCCTGGGCAACAAAGCAAGACTCCATCTCAAAAAAGAGAAAAAAAAAATAAAGCTTCTGGCAGCTACGTTGCTTGACTGGCTGCTTTTGTTTTTTCCCTCAGGGCTTCTCTCTGTCTCCCAGGCTGGAGTGCAGTGCTGCGATCTTGGTTAACTGCAACCTCTGCCTCCCAAGTAGCTGGCAGCATAGGTGCGTGCCACCACGCCCAGCTAATTTTGTTTTTTGTAGAGACAGGATCTCGCTGTTTCCCAGGCTGGTCTCAAAACTCCTGGGCTCAAGCGATCCTCCTACCTCAGCCTCCCAGAGTGCTGGGATTACAGGGGTGAGCCACCCCACCCAGCCTGGGCTATGTGAGCCACTGCAGGTGGCCTCCCAGAGTGTGAGATGTGAGCCACCGCGCCCGGCCTGGGCTGCTCTTTAAGTCCAGCTGAAGCACATCCCCTCCCGGCCTCTCCTGAAGGCCGACATCCCAATTCCCATCCCCTCCACGAAGAAACAGGGTGGGTTATAGGGGTGCTTGCTGGGGGGTTCCTGAAGTGAGCTGCTGAGAGCATCGGCCCAGATGTCCCCGAAGTACTTGCTTGCGGGTCACACGGCACTGTGAAGCCAGCAGGTCTTCGTTCCTTAACCAGCGTGCAGGCAGCGGAGCCTGGACTTGCTGGGAGCACCTCTGCGTTCCAGGCTGAAGGGCCGGCTTGTGACTTTCCGTCTCCTTTCCCAGCAGTGACAGTGACAGTGAAGGGGATAATCCGGAGAAGAAGAAACTGCAGGAACAGCTGATGGGTAAGTGGCTCGCAGCCCGGTGGCAGCGGCAGGGGACGTGCGTGGGTCCGCAGCTGGGCTGGCTCGTGTCCCTTGACCGGGCCTGGGTCGGTCTCCCTCTTGCAGGTGCCGTTGTGATGGAGAAGCCCAACATACGGTGGAACGACGTGGCCGGGCTGGAGGGGGCCAAGGAGGCCCTCAAAGAAGCTGTCATTTTGCCAATCAAATTCCCACACTTGTTCACAGGTGAGAGTTGAGCCATTTCAAGCCCCAATGTAAAAATTCCAGGCTTCCGCAGGGCTGGCACTCCGAGGCACCCGGGAGTCATTGTTGACTCAGCTCCCACGTTCCACAGAGGGCCAGGCCTGGCTGCTCGCTGGTGTCCACAACACTGCTGTGGCTGGAGCTTTGAGATGACGATCACCTCACAGGGTGGGCAGGATCAGGAAGCAGTGACAGATGGTGTCACTGTGCAAGGTCATGGGGTCACAGCACAGGGCACAGCAGGGAAGGTAGCTCCCATCACTCGTTTGCCCCTAAAGTCCGTCGTTTCACAGAATGCCGTCTCGTACTCTGTGTGTGGGACTCGAAACCCTCTGCTTTTCCTATTCCTTTCCCCAGTCAGGAGGCCTCACTTCTGTGGAATCTCTGTTGCAGGCAAGCGCACCCCCTGGCGGGGGATTCTGCTGTTCGGACCCCCTGGCACGGGGAAATCCTACTTGGCCAAAGCCGTGGCAACAGAGGCCAACAACTCCACCTTCTTTTCTGTGTCCTCCTCAGACCTGATGTCCAAGTGGCTGGGGGAGAGTGAAAAGTAAGTCGGCCACCAGGCTGTGCTCTGCTGGCAGCCCCGGCCCTGCTAGTGACCCAGCGGCCCACCCCGTGGAGTCACCTCTGGGAGGAGTGGTTTGCTTTTCAGGGAGGGTACCCAAGAGCAGTGCGTCGCTAGCTTATTGGCTGGGACACTGTCCCAACAAAGACAGGTGAAGGTGGAAGGGACCCAGGAGAGGTGAAGTGCTCCAGAAGGGAAGGGAAAGGAAGTGAGGATAGTTTTGGGGTCTGGGTTGCAGTCCCTGTTGGGGCAGTGTGTGGGGGACATTGTTCCCCACACTGACTCCTGTTTTGCATGCGATGAGACGGGCGTGGAAGGAGGGGACTGACGTGTCCCAAGTGCAGAGCTAGTGCATGGGGCTCCTGGGATGGAGGCTCTGTTCGGGGCTCACGCCAGGGTGTGCTCCTCTTGGTGCGGTGCGGCCCGAGGGCTCCTCACCACCACGTTTTCTGCAATCCCGGCATGACCGTGGCCTGCGCCTCCCTGTGGGAAGGGTGAGAAGAGGGAAGTGCCGGGAGCCCAGGCGGGCGTGGATGTGAGCGTCTTGTCCTCACCCCCTTTCTCACCTTCACAGGCTGGTCAAGAACCTGTTTGAGCTGGCCAGGCAGCACAAGCCCTCCATCATCTTCATCGACGAGGTGGATTCCCTCTGCGGATCCCGAAATGAAAATGAGAGTGAGGCCGCCCGGAGGATCAAAACGGAGTTCTTGGTCCAGATGCAGGGTGTGTGCCGGGCCCAGGGCCCCCTTGGTTCTTGTTGCACCTAAAGCCGACCCTGGGCTTTATTCTGAGCTGCGGCTGGATTTGGTTGTCCTCAGCCACGGAGAGGCTCCAGCCCCACAGACCGTGGATGGACTTCCATTCCCAGGAGGCGCCTGAGGCCTCTGCTGCGCCGGCCACTCCACCCCTCCCATGGCAGGCAGTGCCACAGGTCTCATGGCACAGCCAGACTAAGATGTGGTTTAATCTCACTTGGGACCCTGCCAGGGGTGGGTGGCTCAGGGATGGCTTCAACTGCTGACACGCAAAGCCCCCGGAGTCTGTCCCCAGGTTTCAACTGACCCGTGCAGCTGTCCAGAGTCTGCGTGTTTGTCTCCCTTTCTCCACAGGGGTGGGGAATAACAATGATGGGACTCTGGTTCTTGGAGCCACGAACATACCATGGGTGTTGGATTCGGCCATCAGGAGGAGGTGAGTCTTCCCCAGGAGGAGCCAGAGCTGGAGGCTTCCTCCCACCACGGTCATGGTCTGCCTGCTGCTGGCAGCCAGGGTGCAGCCCTGGCCCCTTTTCCCTGGAGTCTTCCCACGTGCCTGCCAAGCAGAGCCCTTTGTGAGGCTGGCTTTTTGAGGATGTGCTGCCAGCATCACTGGCCCATGAAGTGTGTACGTTTTACTCAAATCTTTGCACCTCCCCTTCAGTGAATAGCATTCCATCATCCGCTCTCAACGCCTGCCGTGTGCTGGGCTCTCTAGGTTTGAAAAGCGAATTTACATCCCCTTGCCGGAGGAAGCTGCCCGTGCCCAGATGTTCCGGTTGCATCTGGGGAGCACTCCCCACAACCTCACGGATGCAAACATCCACGAGCTGGCCCGGAAGACCGAAGGCTACTCGGGTGCGGACATCAGCATCATCGTGCGGGACTCCCTCATGCAGCCGGTGAGGAAGGTGCAGTCGGCCACACACTTCAAAAAGGTGAGTGCCCGTGGCCACTGCTGAGAAAATGTCATAGCAAGAGCAAGAGCAGGATGTTCATTTTTTTCCCCTAGCTCCTGGTCCTGCTCTCCGGCTGCTCAGGTGATAACAGTCTGAGGCTTCCTGGAGAACGGAGGGCCAGTGCCATGGGGGCTGCACCCACTCTCCCCCCTCCCTGCAGCTCTTCTGCAGTGTGGCCATCCCAGGGTGTGTGAAAGCAGAGGACAGGGCCACTTTACCGTCTTAACCCTGCTGTGGCCTCCTCTGTCAGCACTGTGTGCTGTTGTGCGGGGTGGACACCAAGTCAGTGTTTGGAAAGTGCTGGATATGAAATAACCAGGAAGACCCGTCCATTCATTCAGCACATCTCTCCTGAGTGTTTGCTGTGGGTCCTCCCGTGTGCCCGGCACTGTCCTAAGTGCTGGGAGGATATGAGCAACCAACAAATCCTGGACCCTCGTTCTTGGTGGGGAGACAGTCAGCACAGTCAGTGAGTTTCTCAGAGGGGGATGGGGATGGAGCAGGATTAGGAGAGAGGTGTCTTGGGCATGGAGGGAAGGGCAGATGGCACTGGGGTGATGCCTGAGAGAGGAGGTGAAGGGGTGAGGGAATGAGCCTTGTGGACACAGGGGGAATGTTTTGCCAAGGCAGCAGACTTCAGTTGGAAAACCACTTTGTATTAGTCCATTTTCATCCTGCTGATAAAGACATACCCGAGACTGGGAAGAAAAAGAGGTTTAATTGGACTTACAGTTCCACATGGCTGGGGAAGCCTCAGAACCATGGTGGCGGCAAGAGAAAATGAAGCAGCAAAAGTGGAAACCCCTGATAAACCCATCAGATCTCATGAGACTTATTCACTATCACTAGAATAGCACAGGAAAGACCGCCCACATGATTCAGTTACCTCCCCCTGGGTCCCTCCCACAACATGTGGGAATTCTGGGAGATACAGTTCAAGTTGAGATGTGGGTGGGAGCACAGCTAAACCATATCACACTTTTAATGTCACTGTGTTCGTGGTGAGACGTGACAGTGTTAATGAGGAAGACATCAAGGCACTGGGGCTACAGATTGCTGGAATCGCACACATATCATGAGTTGCTTGGACCACCCAGCCCAGTTTCTGAAGGAGCCCATCTTCCTCAGATGCTAGGGGCCCAGAGCATTCTCTTTGGGACCTCCTTAGAGACCGGAGGGGTCCAGCCCCTCTCATTGACACTGAGGGGCAGCTGCTCCAGCCAGTCAGATCCATTTGGTTTCAGGTCTGTGGCCCCTCCCGCACCAACCCCAGCGTGATGATCGATGACCTCCTAACCCCATGCTCACCAGGGGACCCAGGAGCCATGGAGATGACTTGGATGGATGTCCCTGGGGACAAACTCTTAGAGCCTGTGGTTTGCATGGTAAGTGACTGACGGAGGAAGGAAGAGGGCTGCATAGAGCCCAGAAAACTGGGGGCTTGGGTCCAGAATAAAAACAGCCTTCTCCAGGCCGGGTGTGGTGGCTCGTGCCTGTAATCCCAGCACTTTGGGAGGCCAAGGTGGGCGGATCACCTTGGGAGTTTGAGATCAGCCTGGCCAATATGGAGAAACCCCGTGTCTCTACTAAAAATACGAAAATTAGCCAGGCGTGCTGGTGTGCACTTGTAGTCCCAGCTATTCGGGAGGCTGAGGCAGAAGAATCACTTGAAGTCGGGAGGCAGAGGTTGCCGAGATTGCACTGCTGCACTCCAGCCTGGGTGACAGATCGAGACTCCGTCTCAAAAATAAAAAATAGTCTTCTCTTTCTATGTCCTGGGCTGTTGAGAATGGCCTTTGTAGCTCAGGGAAGCTGGCGTGCCAGCTGTTACACTCAGTGGGGGCCCAGGATGCTGGTGGCAGCATTAGCATTTTGTACATATAAAAGCTGGGTGCAGTGGTGCAATGATGGTTCACTGCAGCCTCGACCTCACCAGCTCACACAATCTTCTCACCTCAGCCTCCTGAGTAGCAGCAACAGGCACACACCACCATGCCCAGCTAATTTTCCCTTTTTTTTTTTTTTTTTTTTAAGAAACAGGGCCTCACTGTGTTGCCTAGGCCAGTCTCAAACTGCTGGGCTTAAGTGACCCTCAACTTGGCCTCCCAAAGTGCTGGGATTACAAGCATGAGCCACCACACCTAGCCTGCATTTTATGTTCTTTAGCAAGTAAAGTCAGGTCCAGATAATATGACATCAATCCATGGGTTTTGCCTGTGTGGTGCAGTGAGGCAGTGAATGCGTCAGGACGGCTTACTGTGCTGCAGTTGCAAAGGCAGCCCCTCACCCGCGTAACCTGGTCCTCTCATTATGACCTGTGCCGTCCTGGCAAGTGTCTGCCCTTGTGGCTGATGTAAGGGGTGTGCAGTTAAGAAAGCTCCTGGGGGTGCAGTGGCTCATGCCTGTAATCCCAGCACTCTGGGAGGCCAAGGCAGGCAGATCACCTGAGGTCAGGAGTTCAGCCTGACCAACATAGTGAAACCCCATCTCTACTAAAAATACAAAAATCAGCCATGTGTGGTGGCATGCACCTGTAGCCCAGCTACTCGGGAGGCTGAGGCAGGAGAATCACTTGAACCCAGGAGGTGGAGGGTTCAAGTGAGCGGAGATTGTGCCACTGCACTCTAGCCTGGTCAACAGTGAGACTCCATTTCCCAAAAAAAGTTCCTAAGGGCAGTTATGAGATGATGGAGCTTAGATGCTGACCAGGAGGAGGCCCATCTGAGCTGCCTCGGGAGGGAACAGGGTCCCTGCCATAGGCAGATTCAAGCAGGTCTCTGGGGTGGCCTTGAAGGCAGGCCTCTTCCCACCCTCGACTGCGCCTGTTGCGTGCTGAGGGGAGGTTGGGGACCTGGAGCCTGGCTCCTGCTCAAGCACATGCTCTTGCCTTCACAGTCGGACATGCTGCGGTCTCTGGCTACCACCCGGCCCACGGTGAATGCAGACGACCTCCTGAAAGTGAAGAAATTCTCAGAGGACTTTGGGCAGGAGAGTTAAAAGCTGCTTCACTTGGGCGATGGTGAAGGTGGGAGGTTGATGGGGGCAAATGCAGGCACTCCCTGTGTCAGCAGCCAGACAGGGCTCCAGGGCTTGTCCCAAAGTCACTACAGAGTCCCCTCTGCTATCTGGCCGCCTGCCAGGGAGCCAGAAGGAAGAGCCTCGCAGCCACAGACACTCCACCACCCCGGGGCACATGGCGGACACTGGCTCTTCCTACTTCCTCCTCTCCTGGATGCTCACCAGCTCCTTCTGCCCCCCTCCCTTTTTTTTTCCATCTTTTGTTCCCCTAAATTAATGCTGCTTGGATTTTCGTCTTGTTTATAAATAAAAATAAAATCACCTGGAAGTGTCAAGGAGTGGGGGGTGGGGGGAGCAGCCATGCTGCAAGGTCACCCAGACCTCCAGACAGTTGGCTAGCTCCACTGCCCATTCCTTTTACGCCCAAGTTTTGCTCCTTGAGAGCAGATTGGCTGATGCCCCTGCAACCCCAGCCCAAGCTCTGCCTCAAAGACTGAGTGACATAAGCCATTCCCACCCTCCTAGGTTCATATCCAGGGCTGTGTCTTCCTTGGGGGAGGAGATGGTGTCGTTCAGATCAGGGGAAGGCAGTCAGGCGGGTGTTCACTGCCTTTTCTTCCTGAGCGTGAGAACACTGAACCCAGCCACTGCCCCTGGGTCCCTGTCCTGGAAATAGTCTAATAAATCTTTTTCCCTTCTTGAGCCACCCGAGTGATCTCATCTTTGACTCTTGCCTGGGACTCTGAAGGACCACCCTTACCTCCAATTAAAAGACCCTCTGGTTTTCTCTCTGCTCTCTCTTCTAAAGCAGAGCAGGAAACAGGAACGCTGCAGTTCTCAGGCCTGTTCTCCACTCAGGTGTGCAAGGCTGCCTCCCCTTAAGGCCTCAGAAGTTTGGCTGGGGGTGTTTGGGATCCAGACAGTTCTCGCCGTTGTTCGGCCTGCAGATCAGAGACTGCAAAGTGAGAGCCCTGCGTGCCAGACCCGTCCTACAGCTGTGTTTGGTCTGCCGCTAACATTTAAAAATTGAAAGTTGACATAAAAATTCAGAATTCTGACTTCTAGAAGATCAAATTAGGCTATGTTGGGCCTGCATCCTCATGGGGCAGCCTGTCCGTGGCCACTGAGTAGAGGCTGCTCTGTGCAGAAAGGGGCCCCATCCCCACTCATCTGTGTTGCCTGCCCAGATAGCCCCTGTGGCCATTTCAGTTTGTGACCCCCAACAGACACCAAGGGCCCAGAGCTGGCAGCCCTGGACATGTGTCCGGCAGGCAGTGAAGCTGCAGAGGCTGTCCCACGTTTACCCCATGCATATGAACAGACCTAAGTCAAAGCACATTCACACAGAAAGACCTGGCCTAGTAAATGAAGCTTGTAGCCTGGGAAAAGGGCTTTGTTCCAAGCCTCCCTCGCCAAAACCCAGTACCTCTCTACCTTTCAAACCTGGCTGGGCCAGAACTGATTACATGACCAGCTCTTGGCTCACACTGGCCTTGCATTGGGCCGTTTCTTTGCTCTGGTTCGAAGCCTCTGCAGAAGTGAGCTAACTTTGGACCAGTAGCTCCAAGACTTGGCTCCAGTGCTGACGGGTTACCCCTCAAGCACAGCAGCTGGGATCTTCGTGGCTTGGGGGCACTCGTTTAAGCTCTTGGTTATGTACCCCAAGCCCCCAGGAAATGAACCGTGTCTACAGAGCTTCACTTTAGTGAGCTTACAAGTTTTTAAATTTTTAACTTCTAGTTACATTTACTTGAATCAGAACTTTTGTTTCCTCATTCCTACTGCTTAAACACCTTAACAAATACTAGGGGTTAAGAAAGGTTAGTGCGGCCATGGTCCATCCCTGTGCTCTAGTTAGAGCGTGAAGACACCTGTCTTTCCACTTCTCTCTCTCCATGACCAGCAACAGGATCCACTGGTGCTGAACCTTGGACAGTGGCCTCAGACTCGCTGCCAGCACACAACCTGCCATCATCGATGTTAAACATGCTGACACGTGCAGAGGAGTTTCCTCCCTGAAATGCTCTGAAATTCACTTCTCTACCTGGGGATTCTGTTCTAAACCTTCTGCCTACACTGGCTTTCACTGTGGAAGGTGATTTCTAAAACTTTGATTAGCTCATAATATTGGCGTGTACATGTGTTTTTTGTGAGTGCTTCCTGCTTGAAATGGAAGAGATTTTACTGGAAATGCAATAAAATTTGCATTTTATTGCTACCAATGCCCACCACAAAGGCGTTAACCTCAGACTATAAGCATCAAAATGTCACCATAGCCCCCTGCAAGAGCTTCTGAACATTATCCAAATGAAAGGAGGCTCACTGAATTCTAATTTTCCTAAAGACCCATGTTCTCAGTAGCAATGAGCTTTCTACCAATCTCCCCATTGACAGCATCTCTGACCTTGCACCAGTACCTGGTTGGGATTCCCTTTTTTGTTTTTTGAGACGGAGTCTCTGTCGCCAGGCTGGAGTACAGTGGCAAGATCTCAGCCCACTGCAACCTCTGCCTCACAGGTTCGAGCGATTCTCCTGCCTCAGCCTCCGAAGTAGCTGGAATTACAGGCGCCCACCACCACGCCCAGCTAGTTTCTGTATTTTTAGTAAAAACAAGGTTTCGCCATGTTGGTCAGGCTGGTCTTGAACTCCTGACCTCAGGTGATCTGCCCGCCTTGGCCTCCCAAAGTACTGGGATTACCGGCATGAGCCACCAAGCCCGGCCAGGATTCCTTTTCAAAGTCAGGCTGTACCTAGAGCCAGTTTGCTTCTGCTTGGCCTCATGGGGTCTCAAAGAAAGCCATAGGGGAGAACGGGTCTTTCCTGGGTTCATTTAACTGCCATTTACAACACATTTTCTCTAAAAAGCTTACTGGACTTCCTATTACTTGTATAGTTTGATTTTGAGGACTCTGTTTAACAAGAATACCTACTTTACAAAACTCAGCATAAAAATGAGGTGAAACGGGGCCAGGCGCGGTGGCTCAAGCCTGTAATCCCAGCACTTTGGGAGGCCGAGACGGGTGGATCACGAGGTCAGGAGATCAAGACCATCCTGGCTAACCCGGTGAAACCCCGTCTCTACTAAAAAATACAAAAAGTAGCCGGGCGAGGTGGCGGGCGCCTGTAGTCCCAGCTACTCGGGAGCCTGAGGCAGGAGAATGACGTGAACCCGGGAGGTGGAGCTTGCAGTGAGCTGAGATCCGGCCACTGCACTCCAGCCTGGGCAACACAGCGAGACTCCGTCTCAAAAAAAAAAAAGGTGAAACAATTTAACTAAAACTGGAGTTTGGCTGGGTACTGTGGCTCACAACTGTGATCCCACACTTTGGGAGGCCAAGGCAGAAGGACTGCCTGAGACCAGGAATTTGAGACCAGCCTGGGCAACACAGTGAGACCCCCGTCTCTATCTTTAAAAAAAAAAAAATCAAAGAATAAATAAAACTGGAGTTCCTTCACCTCTTGACAAAGCTGACACTTTTTTTTTTTTTTTGAGACAGAGAAGAAAAGAAAACTCTACAGTCAGAATCATCCTTTGAGTCTTGTTCTGTCGCCCAGGCTGGAGTGCAGTGGCATGATCCTGGCTCACTGCTACCTCCGCCTCCTGGGTTCAAGCAATTCTCTGCCTTGGCTTCACGAGTAGCTGGGATTACAGGCGCTCGCCACCACGCCTGGCTAATTTCTGTATTTTTAGTAGACACAGGGTTTCACCATCTTGGCCAGGCTGTTCTTGAACTCCTGACCTCGTGATTCACCCGCCCCGCCCTCCCAAAGTGCTGGGATTACAGGCATGAGCCACCCCGCCTGGCAGACACTTAAATCTACACACTGGTTGGTGTGATGTTAATTCATTTTTACAAAAAAAGTGTATAACCAGGAAGTACTAGTCCTGCTTTCTGTGTCTGTCCCAATTTTTAAAGGAAGCTCACTGCACTTCTCAATTGTCACCCCTGCCCCTAGCCCTGATCCATGGCCTCTAACCTAAGAATGAGCCAAGAACCAGCTGCTCTAGAGATGTCAGCAGCAAAATCCTGCCCAAGGCTGTTAAAATGTGTGGGCACTCATTTACACCCGTGCTGTCATTGAACACTTCCTTGAGCAGGGACGATTCTGTCCTGTTTCATTTCCATAAGCAAACTGGTGTCCAAGGCCACAAGCCCTCTGTAAAAATAAGAACTCGGCACAAATGGCCAATCACACGCTTACCTGCATTTTTTTTTTTTTTTTTTTTTTTTGAGACGGAGTCTCACTGTGTCTCCCAGGCTGGAGTGCAGTGGCGCGATCTCGGCTCACTGCAAGCTCCGCCCCCCGGGTTCACGCCATTCTCCCGCCTCAGCCTCCCAAGTAGCTGGGACTACAGGCGCCCGCTACCGCGCCCGGCTAGGTTTTTGTATTTTTAGTAGAGACGGGGTTTCACCATGTTAGCCAGGATAGTCTCGATCTCCTGACCTTGTGATCCACCCGCCTCGGCCTCCCAAAGTGCTGGGATTACAGGCTTGAGCCACCGCGCCCGGCCTTACCTGCATTTTTAAAGACAGCTTTCAGATATTTAGGGGCTACATTATTACCAAACCTTGGCTTTGGGAGATTATACAGGTCCGAGGAACTCGTGTCTACTGCAGACGAATGCAGTTACCCCACCTTCCTCCATACAGAATTGTCAGGAAACGTCCACTCCTTTGGGGGTGATTTTTCTCCTCAAGTTGTAAACAACATTCCGTTCATAGCTGATTTCAGGGCAAACATTTCTGACATCTTCCTCCAGCTCAGTCTGCCATGCCTTGGCAGTCCAGTTTCCTGTCATATGCAAGCCATCCAAGTTGATGCGAAGTAAGATGTGCCCAGCTCAAAGTGGAAGTGTGTGCGTCTTGGTATCCGGAATCCTCAGCCCCAGTAGCAAAGCTTTAGTCATTCACCTCCATCCAACAGACGTTTGTGAATGTCCTGCTGTCCATTTTGTCAATAAACAGGCAGCCCTGCAGGTGGTCCATCTCGTGCTGGATGATGCGGGCTGCCCACCCGCTCGCCTGCCACGCCACCTGTTCTCCATTGGGGTCCAGCCCTGCAAAGCAAGTTACAGCCCTGGTGAGCGGGAACAGCTGAACTGCATCATCCCCAACCTCCTCACCTCTGCACCTGGCTGTTCCCATTGACAAGAGGCAACAGCAGACGGCAAATGTAGACAGCAGCTCCTCTCCTAACTGGAAAACGTGCCTCACATCGGCCCATTACCAAGTGTTCAACCTGGTTCCCAACTCTGGTATTAGGTTATGGAGCTCACTGTAGAGCTGAGATGAGAAATCATCTTCCTACGGTGCGACCCTTCCGAACACTCCTCCCGTTTCTGAGATATCCGTGGGCTCTCAACTCCTAACAGACGTTCTGCAGCTTAAGACCCCACTGTTTTTCTGACCCTCTTCAACCGACGAGCTTGCTCTGCAGGAACAATCACCCCGACCCCAGCAGAGCCCGCATTCCGCGAGACACCCTGTGGTACCACGCGGGGAATGGCTTAGCCCCCCGGGCTGGGCCAGGCTGGGGGGCCAATCCCCACTTCTCCAACTCCACCGTGGCGGATCTAACTAGCGCCGAAAAGAGTGTTTGCTTCAGAAAGCAAGGGAGCAGAAAGACGCCAGGCTGTCAGGAATTAGGAGACCCCTCCTCGCCCCTGCGTCCTATCTGAGCGGGCTCTGCCCCACAAGAGCTTCTATCCGTCCTGAGACCTGTACGCTCCCGCATCCCACTTCGTTCCTGCGGGAGGTACGGCAGATGAACCGCGACCACTTCCGCGCTCTCGCCAGAGTTGGGCGGAAAAGACTCGCGCGCTGCTCCAGCCGCCCCGGCCCCGCCGCCCGCACCTGAGATCTGCACCGCCTGGAAGCGGGGCACGCAGGCCAGGAAGCCGGCGACGCTCTCGCAGCCCTCGGGGAAGGTGACCAGACGGCTGTCCAGCACCCGCAGGGTGGGGTTCACGAACACGCGCAGGGGGAAGGGCTCCATCTGTCGAAGCGCGCGCTGGCGCGGCGGGCACTCGCGACACAGCGCCTCGGGCAGCTCCAACGCCAGCACCTGCAGCGGCACCCCCAGCTGCGGCGCGCTTAGGCCCACGCAGCGCCGCCGCCGCATCACCTGGACCAGCCGCTGCGTCAGCCGCTGCAGCTCGGGCCCACCCAGCTGCGCCCGCTCTACCGGGGCCGCCACGCCGCGCAGCACCGGGTCCCCGACCTGGCACACGTGCGGGAACGGCGGTTCGGGAGGACCCAGTACCAGGCGCCTCAGGTGGCGCCAGTAGGAGCGCCGGAGCGCAGGGCACTCGACGCCGTCCGGGGCGGCCGTGGAGCTGCAGGCCCGGGTACCGACGGCTGCCGCCCCTGCCCACGGCACTGCCGCCCAGAGCGGCCGCAGGATCAGCGCGCCCCACAGCCGGGCCATGGCGGCCCCTGCAGCACAAACCCGGCCCGCCCCTTCCGGCCGCAGCACAGGGCACGCCGGGAAGCGCCGTCAGCCAGCGCACAGCAAGGAAGCGGCTGGATCCCCCACTTCCTGCCCAGAGCGGGAGTGGGCACCGCCCCCTTCCGCTCTTCTGCCGGGAGCGTCTTCCTCCCTCCCGAGCCCGCCCTGGGCCTTCCAGGGCGACGCAACCTTGTCCCCCAGCCCCGCGCCGGGTACCGCACGCACCGCGTTCTGGAGGCTGGGGACGCCGGCTAGGGCCCCACGCTGGGCGGTTCCGCGTCCACCTCCGCTCGCCCTCCCTCCGGGCAGGCTGGGCCCGCGGGATCCAGGCGTGGCTCCTCGGAGGGAGGCTCTGGTGCTGGAGCTGTGAGCTCAGGCCCCAGCGCCTGGTCATCCAGGGTGAAGAGCGTCTCTCTCTTTGGCAGGATAAAGGCGAGGGGCTCTTGAATGGCGCCGATGTTCACATGCCCGAGGTTTCCATACTTGGAGAGCTGAGTGGGAGGAATGCCTGCCCCAGACGTGGGGAAAGCAAAATGGAAAAAAGTTATTAATAAAATTCAATATAGAAGTTTAAGGAGAAAAAACAGAAGCAATTACTTTTTTTTTTTTGAGACAGCCTCGCTCCGTCGCCCAGGCTGGAGTGCAGTGGCATGATCGCTGCTCACTGCAACCTCTGCCTCCCAGGTTCAAGCAGGTCTCATGCCTCAGCCTCCGTGGTAGCTGGGATCACAGGCGCCCGCCACCAAGCCAGGCTAATTTTTGTATTTTTAGTAGAGACGGGGTTTTACTATGTTGGCCAGGCTGGTCTCAAACTCCCGACCTCAGGTGATCCATCCGCCTCGGCCTCCCAAAGTGCTGGGATTACAGGCATGAACCACTGCGCCCAGTCATCAATTACTGTATTTCAATACAGCAAAAACCACCTTTGTCATAGGGAACAGGAAGCTATACTGTGAAGCAGAAGGTAATGGAGCAGCACTGTTGGGCACCTGCAGCAGGAATCCAGACCTCAGGGAGCCCCAGGGGAAAAGCGGAGGGCAGCCAGGCTTTGCAAGTGTGATGCACTGACCCATTGCCCTTTGGGAAGCTGCGCCTCAACCAAGCCCTTCTCCCATCACAAGGGGACAAGGACGTGAAAGTGAATTGGAAAAAAGACTTTAGGACGGGCGCGATGGCTCACACCTGTAATCCCAGCACTTAGGGAGGCAGAGGCAGGCAGATCACAAGTCAAGAGATCGAGACCATCCTGGCCAACGTGGTGAAACCTCGTCTCTACTAAAATACAAAAATTAGCTGGGCGTGGTGGTGCGAGCCTGTAGTCTCAGCTACTCGGGAGGCTGAGGCAGGAGAATTGCTTGAACCCGGGAGGTGGAAGTTGCAGTGAGCCAAGACTGTGCCACTGCACTCTAGCCTGGCAACAGAGCGAGACTCCACCTCAAAAAAAAAAAAAAAAAAAAAAAAGACTTTAAAAACCCTTTCTCTAGACATTTCACATAAATGGAATCATACGTATGTGGTTCTTTTGTGACTGGCTTCTTCCACTTAGCCAGATACAGCCATATAATGTATGATTCCATTTTTATGAAATGTCCACAAAAAGCAAATCTATGGCAACAGAAAGTAGGTTGCCAGGGGCTAAGGATGCTGTCGAGGAATGACTACAAATGTGCATGAAGGATCTTTTTGGAGTGATGGAAATATTCTAAAATTGGATTCATATTTACTAAACACTGACTTACACAAATGGGTGAATTATTTAGTATGTGAATTACACATCAGTAAGGCAGTTTACAAAATATTCTTTCTTACCTAAAGTCTGTGCTATCTGAGCTGGTGGAAAAAGGACTTGGAGACAGCGATTTAAATACGGAACAAGGTCTTCCAGAAAGACAGTGCAGAACTGGACGAAGAGCTCTTGCTCCCCTCTGCTGAAGGCAGTCTCTTCAGCGCGATGGAAGGCCAGGATTATTTTAGTTACCTAAGAGACAAGGGCACCATCAATCACTGGGACAGCCTATCACCACTGAGACAGCAGTGTGTGAAACTAGGCAAAAAAAAGGTATACCCCCCTCAAGTTTTCTTGAACAAACTAATTTAACAGTACATTATTTTACTGTCTCATTTAAACTCAAAATTATGGTCATTCTCCACAATTGTGTCACTTTATTAATGTGAAGTTCAGACCCAACTTGTTACATTATGGGTGTAGTTTCCAGTTCTAGTGGAGGAGTGTCATAAAACTATAGAGAATACATGTTTTTTTTTTTTTTTCAGAGACACAATTTTGCTCTGTCACCTATGCTGGAGTGCAGTGGCACCATCATAGCTCACTGTAGCTTCAAACTCCTGGGCTCAAGGAATACTCCCACCGTAGCCTCCCAAGTAGCTGGGGCTACAGGCATGCACCATCATGCCTGGCTAAGTTTTAAAATTTTTTGTAGAGACAGGGTCTTGTTTTGTTGCCCAGGCTGGTCTAGAGCTCCTGGCTTCAAGAGATCATCCTGCTTCAGCCTCCCAAAGTGTTGGCATTTCAGGTGTGAGCCACTGCGCTTGGCCCAATACGTGGTTCTTAACTTCCATAGAGGACCAACCAGAACTGTGCTGGATCCAGGAAAATGAAGCAAAACTATATGAGGTTTCCACTAAGGCCCCTGAGGTTCCAGAAAGCTAGAACCACTGAAAACTAGAAGAAAACAGCTAGGAAAGAGAGGTTTCAAAACCAACAGAGCAGCCTAGCTGACACTACAGACATGTGGCATAGCGACAGGGTAAGAACACAGACTCTGGTGCTGGACTTCCTGGGTTCAAGTGACTCACACCTGTAATCTCACACTTTGAGGGGCTGAAGCAGGAGGATCACTTGAGTCCAGGAGTTTGAGACCAGCCTAGGCAACATAGGGAGACACTCTCTCTCCATAAAATAAAACATAAAAAAAAATATGCTAAAGGTGAAGGGTTTTGCAGATGTAATTAAAGTCCCTAATCGTCTGACTTAATCAAATGAATCTTTTGAAAGGAGGTACCTAAAAGAAGAGACTCAAGCAAGAGAGAAGCTCTCCTGCTGGCTTTGAGGAAGCAAACAGCCATGTTGTCAGTTGCCTATGGAGTAGACAGCCTCTAGGAGCTAAAGCTTCAGTTCTGCAATTGCAAGGAACTGACCCCTGCCAACTTGAATGAGTCTGAAATGGAGCCCCAACCTCCAGATGAGACCATAGGCCAGCCAACACCTTGATGGCAACCCTGTAAGACCCTGAGCAGAGAGGACCCAGTTGTGCTGAGACTGGACTCCTGACCCACCAAAACTGGGAAGTAATAAATGTGTTGCTGGAAGCTAAGTTTCTAGGAATTTGTTACACAGCACTAGAAAGCTAATACGTGCATTACTGAATTGTTACTATAGGCAAGTCACTTCATGGACTGTCCTAGGTCCCATGAAGGGCAACTGGCCAGAGCTTTTCAACCAGGAGAACCTCCAACACCACACTAAACCTCTCCATGTCAGCAGACACCACTGTCAAATAGACGGGTTTATTACAAAAATCTGGCCACCCGTTACCAGAGAAGGCCCAGAGTAGCCGAAAACCAACAGAATGTGCTCACCTTGGCAAGGGCATCTTCCAAGGCCCCAGTCACATCCTGCGCCAGGGCCACAGGGCAGCAGAGGCGCAGATCATTGAAGGCGACCAGAATATTGTTGAGGAAGCAGGCGAGGGGTGGGAAATCTAGGAGCACCATGGGTGGCTGCAGCGTCCCTGGCTGGGTGGCTGGCACAACAGTAGGCATGTTACTGGTGCCCAGGATGGCTGGAGCTGAGATGAGCGTGTAAGAGTTCATTTCTTCCTGGAATTTCTCCACTGTTTCCTGAATTGCTTTCTGGAAAGTGCTGATGGCCACCCGCTGGAAAACAGGAGCCAACTGACCGCGGAAATCAGCTCCCACCCGGCTGAAGGACAGCCCAAAGTACATGCACTGGCCCAGCAGAGAGTCCAGGCGGCCCCCTATGCCCCGGTAAAGGTCGGTCTCCAGCACCTGCAGGAACTGTGAGACTTTCTGTAGCACCCAGCCATGGAAGATGGCACTCTCATTCACGGTGTGCTCACCCACGGCAGGGGGCAGCAGTGGGTCCTCATCTGAGAAGATGGCACGGTACTGGGTGATGATATCAAAGAGATGGACACGGCAGGCCTCGATGGTTTTTGTGATATGGAAATAGGGATCATCATTAGGAATGGCAGTCAGGATGGACCGGAGCCAAGCATCTCGGGCCTGAAGAAACTTCACCCTCAACTCAGCCTCAGTGAAGACATCCATGCGCCGCAGGTAGCCAATGACACGGAGGCAGGCAGGGAGCTGGATGTTGGTCCTCAGTTGCTGGATCAGCTGGCTCAGCATCAGCTGCATGGACTGGCGCACTTCGTTCACGATGCCCTGACAATACATAGAGTCACACTGTGCTGGGAAGGATGCTCTCTAGAACCCACTCCCCTAACCCTGAAGACTGCAGACCAACATTCCCATGGCTTTCCTGAAACATGAAGTAATTTCCTAAAGCTGATGCCTGTAGGTTCACCAACAAAGATCAGGTTAACTCTCTTGCTTAAAAAGCTTAAAACTTGGTCAGGTGCAGTAGCTCACACCTATAATTCCAGCACCGTGAGCAGGCGGATCACTTGAGGTCAGGAGTTTGAGACCAGTCTGGCCAACATGGTGAAACCCCGTCTCTACTAAAAATACAAAAAGTAAGGCCGGGCGCGGTGGCTCAAGCCTGTAATCCCAGCACTTTGGGAGGCCGAGGCGGGCGGATCACGAGGTCAGGAGATTGAGACCATCCTGGCTAACATGGTGAAACCCCATCTCTACTAAAAAAATACAAAAAAACTAGCGGGGCGAGGTGGCGGGCGCCTGTAGTCCCAGCTACTCAGGAGACTGAGGCAGGAGAATGGCGTAAACCAGGGAGGGGGAGCTTCCAGTGAGCCGAGATCCGGCCACTGCACTCCAGCCTGGGTGACACAGTGAGACTCTGTCTCAAAAAAAAAAAAATAAAATAAAAATACAAAAAGTAGGTGGGTGTGGTGGCGCAGGCCTGTAATCCCAGTTACTCGGGAGGCAGAGGCAGGAGAATCACCTGAACCTGGGAGATAAATGTTGGTTGCAGCGAGCCGAGGTCACGCCACTGCACTCCAGCCTGGGCGACAGAGCAACTCTGTCTCAAAAAAAAAAAAAAAAGCTTAAAACCCTCCAGTGACTTCCCACTGCAATCGAGAAAATTCCAACCACTCATTGGGACTTATACTGGTGGCCTTACCTGGTTCTCCATCTTCACCTGCTTCCTTATGCTCTCCCACTACTACAATCCATTAACTCTGGCTGCCTCTGTATCCCTTAAATACCTCTATTTCTGCCCACTTCAACCCTCTCCACTTGTTCTTCACACTTTCTGGTTCACTCTCTCCTCAGATCTTTGTGGGCTGGCTCCTTCTTCTCACTTAGGTCTCAGCTTAAGTGTTACCTCCCCAGAAGAGTCTGTCTTGATCACCCTACCTAAAGAAACCTACCCTAGACTCCCTCTACCCCATTCCCCATTTTGTTTTTTTAATCAGACACCACTATCTGAAATGATATCATTTATTTCTTTGTCAATTATCAGACTTCCCATTAGCACGTAAGCTGCATGAGAGCCAGGACCACTTTATTCACAATGTATCCCCAGCATATAGAGCAGTGCTTGGCACGTGATTAATATGTATTTTGAATAAATGAATGTTTTCAGAAACTGATATGAAACATGCAAGGGTTTCTACCTAAAGTTTCAGTCCTGACCACAGAATAAATGATTACAAGAACATTACTTTGAGTCCTCTGTGGGTAAGTTGGCTACCTGGATGACAGGGATGGAAGAGTATTTCCTCTCCAGTCGGCGTACATAGGCTGCAAGCTCCAGGGCCTCTTCATAATAACTGTTCCGGACACAGGTGTCCATGAGCTGAGGAATCTCCAGTATTTCCAAAATTTCTGTGTGCCGGTTTAGGGTTAGACTATTCATCCGACGGTTGGAGCTGATCTCCTCGGCTTCCTTCACAAAGTTCCTAGTAATAATCAGGAGAATGTTGGTCCTTCACTGCTCTGTACCCAAACCTTAGCTACAGTTACCAAGCACCTGCTATGAACATTGGGCTGGATGATCTATCTGATTTATTCCTCACACCCCACCTATAAGGTAAGCATTATTACAATTGAGGAAATTTTTAATCCCAGAGAGGTTAAGCAACTTGTCCAAAAACATACAATTAATAAATCTAACAGACAGAAATCCAGATATGCCACTGGCTGGCTGTGGCAAGGTACTTGGCCTCTCTGAACCTATTTCCTCATTGGTAAAACAGTATATAGGGCCGGGCGCGGTGGCTCATGCCTGTAATCCCAGCACTTTGGGAGGCCGAGACAGGCGGATCACTTGAGGCCAGGGGTTCAAGTGAAACCCCATCTCTACTAAAAATACAAAAAATTAGCCAGGTGTGGTGGCGCATGCCTGTAGTCCCAGCTACTCGGGAAGCTGAGTAGGAGAATCACTTGAACCCAGGAGGTGGAGGTTGCAGTGAACAGAGATGGCGCCACTGTACTCCAGCCTGGCCAACAGAGCAAGACTCCATCTCGGGGAAAAAAAAAAAAAAAAGTACATAGGACCCTCCTCACAAGGATGTAAGAAATGAGATGATGCGTGGGAAGCATTTAACACAGAACTTGAAACAGAGCAAATGCATCAGAGTAAAAATAGTAAAAGACACAGAGTTAAATATTTAACAATAGCTATCATTATTTTCATAATGAAGCACTAACTAGCCTAGAATCCACAACCTTTCCCCATATTCCCTCAGGTCTTCATCTTCTCCTGTGCTAATGTTCAACCATAGCTCCTGCCACAGTCTACTTTCAACACTTCTCTATATTTGCAGAGACCTGCTTTATCAAGTCCCTTGTCTACTCTGGAGCATGGAAGGGTACAAAAGCTGCTGTCAGATATCCAAAGGCTCAAAAGAAAAATTAAACTTTAATCATGAAAGGCTGGAAGGCAGAACTAAGGATAATGGACTGAGGATCTATGGAGACAGAATATGACTCACAAAGGACTTTTTTTTTTTTTGAGACGGAGTCTTGCTCTGTCACCAGGCTGCAGTGCTCTGGCATGCACCATCTTGGCTCACTGCAACCTCCGCCTCCCAGGTTCAAGTAATTCTCCTGCCTCAGCCTCCCAAGTAGCTGGGATTACAAGTGCTCGCCACCACACCCAGCTAATTGTTGTATTTTTAGTAGAGATGGGGTTTCAGCATGTTGGCCAGGATGGCCTCGATCTCTTGACCTCGTGATCCGCCTGCCTTGGCCTCTCAAAGTGCTGGGATTACAGGCATGAGCCAACGCACCCGGGCTTTTTTTCTTTTTTTAAGACAGAGTTTCACTCTGTCACCCAGTCTGGAATGCAGTGGCACAATCACAGCCCACTGCAGCCTCGACCTCCCAAACTGGAGTGCGGTGGCACAATCGGGCCCAACTGACCCTCCCACCTCAACCTCCTGTATAGCTGGGACTACAGGCGCACGCCACCACGCCCAGCTAATTTTTTGTTTTGTAGAGACAGGGTTTTGCTATGTTGGTCAGGCTGCTCTTGAACTCCTGGGCTCAAGTCTCAGGCTCCCAAAGTGCTGGGATTACAGGCTGAGCCACCGCATCCAGACGTCCAAAAGGAGAGGCGTTTTGATATCTGATGCCCTCAAATGGGAGGATTTCCTTGTCGGCTTCCCGTCAATGGAAGTTTTGAAGCAGATGACCTCTGGTCCAAGCTTTCGTATAAAATAAGTATACAAATGTACACATATATTCAGCTCACACCTATAATGTTAACTATGTCAGACCCGATAATAAGAGCTTTGCATGAATCCTTTTTCTTTAGTGCCCACAACAGCCCTTCAAGGGAGGGATATGCTCCTGGGTCATCAGTTCTGAATTCGCAACCTCCTAGCTGTGTCCTTAGACATCACTAATCTCTGTCTTGACTTGCTCATATGTAAAATGGAAATAACAGGGCTGGGTGCGGCGGCTCACGCCTGTAATCCCAGCGCTTTGGGAGGCCGAGGCGGGCAGATCACGAGGTCAAAAGATGGAGACCATCCTGGCCAACATGCTGAAACCCCGTCTCTACTAAAAATACAAAAAAAATTAGCTGGGCGTGGTGGCGCACCCCTGTGGTCCCTGCTACTCAGGAGGCTGAGGCAGGAGAATCGCTTGAACCCGGGAGGCAGAAGTAGGTTGCAGCGAGCCGAGATCTCGCCACTGCACTCCAACCTGGCGACAGGGCGAGACTCCGTCTCAAAAAAGAAAAAAAAAAAGGGGGATAACAGTACCTACCTCGAAGGCTGTTGTGAGGTTTAAATGGATTAATAAGGCGCTCATCAGAGAGCCTGGAACGTGGTAAACGCTTTATAAGTGTTAGTTATTTCTACCATCGTAAACGTCAGCTTTTACAGTTAAAAACCCCTTTAGCGCCAGGCGCGTCGCACCTGCAGCTCTGCTGGAAGCTGGGCAAGCGGTCGAGCAGGCGGCCGAGCGATGCCTCCACGTCGCCAAAGAGGCGGTGGATGCGCTCGGTGCACTCGGCGCCGCGGATGAAGGTCTTGTAGTTGGCGAAGGCCAAGTCGCGTGTCTGCTGCAGCAGCTGCGCCCGCTCCTCCGCCAGGCGCTCGGGCTCGCGCCGCAGCCGCTCCAGCCCCGAGCCGCTCAACTCCCGGAGGTAGCGGCCCACATCGGGCCGCTCGCGCCACTGGGCCTCAGGGAAGCGGTCCCGGAACAGCGACGCCAGGAGCCCTTCATCCTCCACCTCGCCGAGAGCCGCTGCCGTGGCCCTGGCCGTGGCCGACGATGGGGCAGTCGCCGCGGTAGCCATCTTCCCCGCAACAACGTCACTTCCCCTCCGGACCACCGGGGGCGCTGACTCCGAATTTAGGACAGGAAGAAACAGGACCATTTCCGGTCTCTATCTTTTCTCATCCAGTCGGCTTGCTTTCCCCGGCGGTCGTCCAGACTATTGGGCGCTAGCGAGAGGAACTATTGGTACGGGGCTAGGGAGGAAGGCTTTGGGGTTGCCGGGGAGCAGCAAGCGGCCGACTTCCGTTTCCGCTTACGGAGGCACGAGGATCCGGTGTTCCAGCCCACGGAGAAAATGCGGCCTTTGACTGAAGAAGAGACCCGTGTCATGTTTGAGAAGATCGCGAAATAGTAGGAGCGCGCGGGGCGGAGGCGGGAGTGTGTGGGTGTGGTGGCTAGGGGTGGAGTGGGGGCGCGGTGCCTAGACCGGTGCGTTCGGGCGCGGTCTCCAGTCCTCTTTTTGCCCTCAGTATCGGGGAGAATCTTCAGCTGCTGGTGGACCGGCCCGATGGCACCTACTGTTTCCGTCTGCACAACGACCGGGTGTACTATGTGAGGTGAGGCGGGGCCGGGCAGGCAGCATGGACCCAGGGGAGGGGAGACCTGGGTCCCACCAGCCTTCTTCATCCGCAGCGGTGCTCCCCCTTTACCCTTTTAGTGAGAAGATTATGAAGCTGGCCGCTAATATCTCCGGGGACAAGCTGGTGTCGCTGGGGACCTGCTTTGGAAAATTCACTAAAACCCACAAGTTTCGGTTGCACGTCACAGCCCTGGATTACCTTGCACCTTATGCCAAGGTTTGTGGGGTGGTTTCCAATTCTGCCACGGGCGATGAAGTCAAGGATTAGGCAGATTGTCCGGCAGCTTTTCTCCCACAGAGTTCCTGATAGTGTGCTTGGAGGAGTGTCAGCACATGGAGATGTGCAGAGGTCTTGCACCTTCGGCATGGTCAGGGCTTTGGGATAGGAGTGCTGTGGGGCTGTGTAGTGTTAGTTTTCTCCAGCAAAGTAGAAAAGCCTAGGCAGACCCAGCTAGAGATCAGAAAGCAAGTTAGTGGCAGCAGTGAAGACACCGGGGTCCAGAAAAAGAGCTGTTAACCTGGCCATGGAAAATGATCCCTGTAGAGTTGAGAAAATAACTTTTTGCATTTCTTTTTTTAAATTCCTTTTTCTTTCTTGCTCTTTTTTTTTTCTTTTCATTTATCTCTCTCTTTTTCTTCCTGACAGTTTCACTCTGTCGCCCAGGCTAGAGTGCAGTGGTGCGATCTCACTGCAGCCTCCGCCTTCCAGGTTCCAGCGATTCTTGTGCCTCAGCCTTCTGAGTAGCTGGGGTTACAGGTGTGTGCCACCACACCTGGCTGATTTTTTTTTTTGTTTTTAGTAGACACAGTGTTTCGCCGTGTTGGCCAGGCCAGTCTCGAACTCCTGGCCTCAAGTGATCCACCTGCCTCGGCTTCCCAAAGTGCTGGGATTACAAACGTGAGCCACTGCGCTGGGCAACTTCCTGCATTTCTGTTCAGGAGATGGACAGTTTGAGGAAAACATGAGTCTCTTTCTGTTTCCCCTAAAATTGTTTCAGAAAATTATTCACAGATCCAGCAGCTAGTTTGTCTGCATGGATAGAAATAGTAACGTTTTTGTGTCTCTTGGATTTTAATTCTCTTACAGTATAAAGTGTGGATAAAGCCTGGTGCAGAGCAGTCGTTTCTGTATGGGAACCATGTGTTGAAATCTGGTCTGGGTCGAATCACTGAAAATACTTCTCAGTACCAGGGCGTGGTGGTGTACTCCATGGCAGACATCCCTTTGGTGAGTAGAGATGGCAGCTATTACAGAACTCAAGTACTCTTTTATTCAAGAAGGATATGTTTTCAATCTGGGTGATTGAGAGAATAAATTCGCAGCACCTTTTGAATCCCAGAAAGACCAGAACTGTATTTTTTCCGTCTTTGTTATTTCCAGCCCTCAATATGGGTATATTGAATGACTTCAGTGAGTTAATGTCTCTTCTTTTGAATCCCAGGGTTTTGGGGTGGCAGCAAAATCTACACAAGACTGCAGAAAAGTAGACCCCATGGCGATTGTGGTATTTCATCAGGCAGACGTTGGGGAATATGTGCGGCATGAAGAGACGTTGACTTAAAACGAAGTCATTGCAAGGACAGGCGGCTGTATGGAAGAGCCGAGCTTTGTTTCCTGTGTTTGTGTGGACTCCATCATCATGTTGAATTTTGTCAACACTCTGACCTCTTCAGGGACTTCTTATTTACTGTACTCTCTATCATTGACAAATGCAGGCTGGATTCTTATTATATACAGAGAGAGCTCAAAAATGGGGTTTCAGATCTTTGTGTTTGTGATGAAATAGAATACTCTGTTTCATATTGGAATCAGAGGGCTTCTTGTTCTGAGAAATAGGTTCAAAATCATTGGAACTAGGAACAAGAATAGCTTATTGTTATCTGTGATAACACTTTGTTTTCTAAACTCATGATAAGAACACAGGGATTGTCTTTTTTATTAATATGCAAGATAGATATTTCCATAACAGAATAATAAACCACATGTGGGGTTTCAAAAATGAAATTTGTCTAAAATAATAAGAGCAATTCAGCTGTTTTTCTATACGGTAATTGGTGTGTGGTATGGAAGAAAAATGTATTCAAACCCCACTACTGCCACCTACCAGCTGTATGGCCTTAAATGAGTCATTCAGCTTTAATAAGGGTCGTTTTCTTCTGTTTAAAAAGATACAAAACTTAAAAAAATAGCTTTGGCCATCTACCTGAGAATTAGAAATTCTGATTTTTGGAATTAGAAATCATGATTGTAGGCTGGGCACAGTGGCTCACGCCTGTAATCCCAGCACTTTGGGAGGCCAAGGCGGATGGATCACTTGAGGTCAGGAGTTTGAGACCAGCCTGGCCAACATGGTGAAACCCCATCTCTACTAAATATAAAAAAATTAGCCAGGTGTGGTGGCACATGGCTGTGGTCCTAGCTACTTGGGAGGCTGAGGCAGGAGAATGGCTTGAACCGGGGAAGCAGAGGTTGCAGTGAGCCGAGATGGTGCCATCGCATTCCAGCCTGGGTGACAGAGTGAGACTCCGTCTGATTGTAAAGCATCTAGAGTATGGTGTACAGTGCCTGGGAAATGATAGGTGTGGAATAAATGGTAAGAATTATTTTTATATTTTTTATATTATGTATTCCTGTTATTAAGTGTAGAGTTTTATGAGTATAATTTGATTATATTACCTTCTTTTTTACAAGCTGTTTTCTCAGTATTTTTCTTGGATGGGATGATCCTAAGCTGGAATTTTTTTTCATCACTATGATTTTATAAAACATAATTTTTTCTATGAACCTTTACTTACTTGACTGGATTGAACTAAAAGCACTGATCAAAGACCGCGACATAAAAATTCAGTCCCTATCGGCCGGGCGCGGTGGCTCAAGCCTGTAATCCCAGCACTTTGGGAGGCCGAGACGGGCGGATCACGAGGTCAGGAGATCGAGACCATCCTGGCGAACATGGTGAAACCCCGTCTCTACTAAAAAATACAAAAAACTAGCCGGGCGAGGTGGCGGGCGCCTGTGGTCCCAGCTACTCGGGAGGCTGAGGCAGGAGAATGGCGTAAGCCCGGGAGGCGGAGCTTGCAGTGAGCCGAGATCGCGCCACTGCACTTCAGCCTGGGCGACAGAGCGAGACTCCGTCTCAAAAAAAAAAAAAAAAAAAAAAAAAAAATTCAGTCCCTTTGTCCTCCCCGTGCCTCCCAAAGTTATTTTAAGATCATTAGAATATTTCTTTAGTAACATTTTATAGACAAAAAATGTAAAGACTTCCTGTATTGCAAAACCAAACTATTTCTTTAATGAATATACTGCTTATTTTAAGTTCCAAAGGTGAAGTCTTTAAGAATAAAACATTACCGACTCCTGCTTTTATATGTAAGCAAACTTGATTGTGGCCTTTTTCAACTCGTCTTCCTTCTAAGATTTTCTGTTAGCCTCTAAGTAGACTCAGTGAAGGCTAAGGGACTGCTATATGATGAACAGTATTTTGATGCATACATTTAATACTTCTTCAGAACTTTTTCATTATTATTTTATTGCCATTTTGCTTTTTTAGATGTGTACAGCAGACTAAAACATTAATGAGATAGATTGATTTTTGTCCCATAACATTACAAAGCTGATTTCGACTAAGCCCCAGGGTGCTATAGTCACCTTAGCTTAGCATCTTGGCTTCTTTGTGTCTGTAGTTGTTGGAACATTGAAGAGACGCTTCAAGAAATACAGTTGCAGGATTCCAGAAAGAATAATAACGAGGCTCTGGGCTGTCGACCACCAGTTCACGTAGTTATAGTTTGAATGGGTAAGGAAAAAGTCAGCCATTTTCCTCATCCGGGCAAAGTTGTAGTATCGCCACATGTGAAAGATATTGTTCTGCACCTTTTGTGTGCTGTCCTATGAGAGAAAATTTTAAAACGGATTCTTCCAAACCCCCATCTAGCCTCACCTGGGTGCTCACCAGCACTAACCTACCTGGAAGTCAAATAATTTACCCATACAATTTTAAGATGTACAATACTATTATAGTTGTTGATAAATGTTGTGTGTGCTATGTATGAAATATGATCTGGACTTGAGTTTGCAATTTTTGTTTTTGTTTCTCGAGACAGGGTCTCACTTGTTTGCCCAGGCGGGAGTACAGTGGCGCAGTCACAGCTCACTGCAGCCTCAACCTTCTGCGCTGAAGCGATCTTCCCACCTCGGCCTCCCTAGTAGCTGGGACTACAGGCACGTGCCACCACATCTGACTAATTTTTGTATTTTTTTGTTTTGTTTTGTAGAGACAGGGTTTTGCCATGTTGCCCAGGCTCATCTCGAACTCCTGGGCTCAAGAGATCCACCCACACTGGCCTCCCAAAGTGCTGGGGTTACAGACATGAGCCACTGCCCCGGCCTTCTTTTGTTTTATTTTTAAATAATGGAAAACTTCAGTTCTCAAACTAGAGAGCTCTTCCAGAGGACCTCTAGATCTAGATGTACTCAGCATGTTGTTACCATTCCAGGTGATGTTTTATATTCTCTGTATATGGTAGAAGACAAGAGCCTGTGGACTTTAAGGCCAGATGGTAAATATTTTTGGCTTTGCAGGCCCTTGTGACTGCTGAACTCTGCCACTGTAGTACAAAACCAGCCACAGACAATATGTAATTGTCAAATGAGCATGGCTGTGTTTCAAGAAAACTTCCATTTACAAAAACAGGCAGTGAGTTTTTGTGCATTTAGGAGAGACTAAGAAAGTGAAAAGTGGGCCATGCGCAGTGGCTCACGCCTGTAATCCCAACACTTTGGGAGGCCGAGGTGGGCGGGTTACCTGAGGTCAGGCGTTTGAGATCAGCCTGGCCAACATGGTGAAACCCCGTCTCTACTAAAAATACAAAAATTAGCCGGGTGTGGTGGCACATGCCTGTAATTCCAGCTACTCCGGAGGCTGAGGCAGGAGAATTGTTTGAGCTCGGGAGGCAGAGGTTGCAGTGAGCCGAGATCGTGCCACTGTACTCCAGCCTGGGCGGCAGAGCGAGACTCTGTCTCAAAAAAATAAAAAAAAGAAAAGAAAGTGAAGAATAGCTGGGCGCAGTGGCTCATTCCTGTAATCTTAGCACTTTGGGAGGCCAAGTTGGGCAATCACCTGAAGTCAGGAGTTCAAGACCAGCCTGGCCAACATGGTGAGACCCCCATCTCCACTAAAAATTCAAAAATTAGCCAGGTGTGGTGGCACCCGCCTGTAATCCCAACTACTTGGGAGACTGAGGCATGAGAATCACTTGAACCCGGGAGATGGAGTTTGCAGTGAGCCAAAATTGTGCCACTGCACTCCAGCCTGGGTGACAAAGCAAGACTGTGTCTCAATAAATAAATACATAAATAAATAAAAATACAAAAATTAGCTGGGCATTGTGGCACACACCTGTAGTCCCAGCTACTCAGGAGGTCGAGGCAGGAGAATCACTTGAACCTGGGAGGCGGAGGTTGCAGTGAGCCAAGATCACGCCACTGCACTCCAGCCTGGGCGACAGAGCGAGACTCCGTCTCAAAAAAGAAAAAAGAAAGTGAAAAGACATTGCCAGAATGGGAGAAAATATCTGCAACTCACGTATCTTAGAAGGGATTTGTATCCAGAATATATAAATAAAATTCAACAATAAAAAGACAATTCAGGCAGGGCGCAGTGGCTCACGCCTGTATTCCCAGCACTTTGGGAGGCTGAGCTGGGCGGATCACAAGGTCAAGAGTTCAAGACCAGCCTGACCAACATGGTGAAACCCCGTCTCTACTAAAAATACAAAAATTAGCTGGGCGTGGTGGCACGCGGCTGTAATGCCACCTACTCAGGAGGTTGAGGCAGGAGAATCACTTGAACCCTGGAGGCAGAGGTTGCAGCAAGCTGAGATTGCGCCATTGCACTCCAGCCTAGATAAGAGCGAAACTCCGTCTCAAAAAATGACAATAAAAATAAGCCAGTCACAAAACCCCATGTACTGTGTGATTCCATTTAAATAAAGCGTATAGAGGCCAGCCGCAGTGGCTCAAATTGTTGATTAATCTCGACACAGTAGCTCAAAATGCTGAGTAATCTCAGCACTTTGGCAAGCTGAGGTGGGAGGATTGCTTGAGCGCAGGAGATTGAGGCTGCAGTGAGCTGTGATCAAGCCACTGCACACTGTAGCCTGGACAAGAGTAAGACCCTGTCTCAGAAATTAAGTACAGAGTAGGTAAATCTATAGAGACAGTAGAACAGTGATAGGCAGGCCTGGGGTAATAGAACGGAGAATGACTAATGGGTAGTGGGATTTTGGGGGGTGGGTGGGTGATAAACTTCTGGATTAGATGCTAATAGTTGCACAGCCTTGGGAATATACTAAAAAACCACGGACATACACTTTAAGATGGTGTATAAATTATATCTCAATTTAAAGAAAAACAGGCAATGGGCCAGATTTGGCCTGTGAGCCATACATAGTTTGCCAACCCTTGGTATAAAATGAAGGTGGAATTTCAAGAGCTTCAAGTCATAATTTATTTTATTTTGAGACAGACTCGTTCTAGCTGAGGCTGGAATGCAGTGGCGCGATCTCGGCTCACTGCAACCTCTGCCTTCCGGAGTTTAAGCGATTCTCCCGCCTCAACCTTCCGAGTAGCTGGGATTACGGGTGCCCACCACCATGCCCCGCTAATTTTTGTATTTTTAGTAGAGACAGGCTCTATCCGAGGCTGGAGTGCAGTGGCGCGATCCCGGCTCACTGCAACCTCTGCCTTCCGGGGTTTAAGCGATACTCCAGCCTCAACCTTCCGAGTAGCTGGGATTACGGGTGCCCACCACCATGCCCGGCTAATTTTTGTATTTTTAGTAGAGACGGGGTTTCACCATGTTGGCCAGGCTGGTTTCAAACTCCTGACCTCAAGTGATCCACCCACCTTGGCCTCCCAAAGTGCTGGGATTATAGGCGTGAGCCATCACGCCCCGTCAAGTCATAGTTTATTAAGAGATTCACATCCCCTTGCCTGTTTGGTTTCTACCTAAATGAAGTCATCTTCCCTCTGAAGTTAAAATCAGTTTCCACAGATGTTTCTCTTCCACAAAACACTTCCTTACCTCTATTGCATCCAGAGTATCGTTCAGTTGTTTTCTTTCCTTCTGTTTGTGATCAGTCTCAGGCCCCTCATAGAAGACTCCAAAGTTGAGGTACACTTGCACAGAGCCGAAGTGATTATGCTGATTATTTAGACAAAGCTGATAAAAACCTGTAGGAATTCTTAGATCATTACCAAGTCTTTGGTCTCCTCCCCTTTGTTAAGGATTCTCTGGAGGTATCTGTCCTCTAGTTTTGGAATTCTACAGCAACTTCTTTTTACTTAGAAAGTACAAAGATGCCGTTTTTGACACGGAAGACATGGACCTTATGTTAAACTCGTACTAAATATTACTTATTGTATGGCCAAATTTTAGTAACTAGTCCTTTCCATACTGGATAGTGGCAAACAATATTTTCTCTTTGCCAACATGTAATTCCCACATCTTGTATTAAGGAACTCCTGCTCAACAGATTGAGTTAAGAGCATGGGTGTTTGCCTGGTCCTTTTATACCATTAGAGCTAGGGACACCATCTTGAAATTAGGAAAGAAAAAAAAAATTGGATGCATAGTGCATGAAAGCAGCTCTCCTGGAGTGATTGCCTCTAAGACATCTGTGCATTGACTCATGGTGTGGGATATCTGTTGGGGCTGGTGTTCCTTCCCTTTGTGTGTGCGGGGGGTGGAGAGGACCGGTGGAAGATGCGGTGGGGTGGGATTAGAAAGGTGTGGCAGTGTTTGAAAGTCAGAATGATTGGAAGGCACTACTGGCATGTAGGGGCCAAAGATGTTCAAGATCTTTTTTTTTTTTTTTGAAACAAGAGTCTCTCTCTGTCGCCCAGGCTGGAGTGCAATGGCATGCTCTTGGGCCACTGCAGCCTCTGCCTCCCCAGTTCAAGCGATTCTCTTGCCTCAGCCTCCTGGGTAGCTGGGATTACAGGTGGCCTGCCACCACGCTCAGCTAATTTTTGTATTTTTAGTAGAGACGGGGTTTCACCATATTGAGCAGGCTGGTCGCGAACTGCTGACCTCAGGTGATCCGCCCACCTTGGCCTCCCAAAGTGCTGGGATTACAGGTATGAGCCACCGCGCCCAGCCTGTTCAAGATCTTTTAACACTGATACATATCCTGTGCTTTATAGTGAAGGACTGTCTGATGCCCCTGTTGAGAAAATGTCTTTTTTAGTGCAGCTGGCTAGTGAAGAGGGCAGTTAAGACACTGGTGCTGTCCAAAGTGGGACAGGCTTGACCTGGCTGGAGGAGTGCTTTGTTGTGGAGTGTGGATATCTCACATGGATATCATGCATTTTCTTTTGTTCTGAGTCTGCTTTTAGTAACTGACTCAAATATTCTGATGACTGGAAAGAAATACTTCCCTGTAATACATTTGTTAATTGGAATTTGTATTATAAATGGGTCTCTGTTTTTTGGTCACTTTCCCAGAATCTGATCGACTGGAGATAACGAGATAAAACTGAGCTGCTGAACCCTAGAGTTAGAATGCTCACCCGGAGTGTTGTCCCCAAATTGTCAGTGGACTGCCACTTGGCATCCTTGGAGGTCAGCAGTCTCCAGGAACACTGGTTTTTGGTGTTAAAGGCTGAATTTTTTTCCTACTGTTTAAACATCTTTGTATACTTCCTCATTATTTCTCTAATTTCATAGAACCCTATGATTATTATAATAGCCATGGTAATGAAAACAGACCTGTCTCTTGGGTAGAGAAGTTAATCTGGCCCCGAACATCCTGGGAGGTGTCTATGAGAAATCCCTGTGGGGTATGTGCCGTGGCAGCAACATGCCGGTCATGGGACATCCCCACCGTCCGCTGAACCTGCCAAGACACATTAAGTAGGCAGCAGAACCCCTGCTACATCATGAGGAAGCCAGCTGAGTGGTAAGACTGACATCCCACAGTCATCAGCACAGTGGTCTCTGTCTGGGGTGGGACTGCCCAACCTGCTGCTGGGGTTTGGAACTGATTAGAGGATTCTGAGGTGTCACAGTGATGGTGTTAAGGGGAGGAGGCACAGCATAGCTGAACGTCTGCAATGTAGGAAACAGTACAGCAGGACAAAGAACTGCCCAGAATGCCAACAGCACCTGTGTGAAGAAGACATGTCTTGCTCGGACCACACAGTTGGTGTGGATCGGTTAAAATGTATGATTCTGGGCCGAGCGCAGTGGCTCATGCCTATAATCCCAGCACTTTGGGAGGCCGAGGCAGGCAGATCACAAGGTCAGGAGTTTGAGACCAGCCTGGCTAACATGGTGAAACCCTGTCTTTACTTAAAAAATACAAAAATTAGTCAGGCATGGTGGCGTGCGCCTGTAATCCCAGCTACTTTGAAGGCTGAGGCAGGGGAATTGCTTGAACCTGGGAGGCGGGAGTTGCGGTGAGTGGAGATCATGCCACTGTACTCCAGCCTGAGCAACAGAGCAAGACTCTGTCTTTAAAAAAAAAGTGTATGATTCTGGCTGTAGAATTTCCTTTTTTCTTTTTTCGAGACAGAGTCTTGCCCTGTCACCCAGGCTAGAGTGCAGTGGCGCCAACTCGGCTCACTGCAACCCCCATCTCCCGAGTGCAAGTGATTCTCCCGCCTCAGCCACCCAAGTAGTTGGGATTACAGGCACATGCCACCAAGCCCAGCTAATTTTTGTATTTTTAGTAGAGATGGGGTTTTACCATATTGGCCAGGGTGGTCTCGAACTCCTGACCTCAGGTGGTCCGCCTGCCTCAGCTTCCCAAAGTGCTGGGATGACAGGTGTGAGCCACCACACCCGGCCTGGCTGTAGAGTTCTTGAATGAACTTGCTTGGTGGTTGAGCTCCCCGATGATGTCCCAGATTTGGGCATTTGCTGCTTGGCAGTGCACACCTACAGCAAGCACTCCATGGACACTCACTCCCAAGCTAGATCTTGATTAGCCACAGTGAGCTTAGTAGTGGCTGCTGTTCTAATAGAAATTCAAAGGTAAGAAAAGTCTCTGATAAGTTTATTTAAAATAAATGTTACAGTGGAATGGAGTAAGATCAACAAAGTCTATTACTGTGTAAACAAAAATTAGAAAGTTAACAGATTCCTAAGATAAAGCACAAACGAAATGAACAGCCTCTAACTTTCATATTGAGTTCACCATCCTGGGACAACATGGTATAAGACCACAGTATGGATAAAAGTACTTGACCTTTGAATAGGTAACTTGAAAACACTTACCGTCCTAAAAAAAAAAATAGGATTAACTGGCTGAATACAGAAAACTTGAGCTAGTGAATCTCCGATTTGCCAGAACTGCTCCTAAAGGCAGCAGAGCCTTCACTCCCCCACCCCCATAAACTGAAGCAGCTTTCTTTGAAATCTCTGGATCAGTCTCCAAAGCACTATTATCCATTTTGTTTTAATATATTAAAAGTGTATTCTCTCTCCTCTCATCCCCAAATCCGAGTACATGTAATGGTTACCTCTTCAGGGAGAGGCACCCCGTCTGCCCCATGGCTTTGAGCATGGCCCCTGATGTGAGAACCAAACCATATGTTTTAGCTCCTGTTGATGATTATTCACCCAGCTAGAGTTTCCCTCTAACTGCAGGTCCATTTCATTAACAGGTGGGGAATCACAGCATAATAAAGACAACCAGACCTTGTTTTGGCCTAAAACCTGACCCACTTTATGAGTAAAGGAGGGAAAAAAAAGCCCCCAGTATGGCCAGTCACCCACATACCTCGTAACTGAAATAGAAGTATCCAGTCTGGTGGGCAAATTGCCAAAAGCATTCCGTGCCTCCTGGAGGGATCATGATGGCAAAGTCATGTCGATCAGCTCCACGGAAGAGTGGCTGGTCCCCAGAGCCACTTAGAGGTTCTATCTTCTGGCTCCTGGCAGACGTCACTAGATTCAGAACGACCAGTCCAGCCCCAAAGAGCAAGGGGGACATGCTGCTTTCTGGAGCTTCCTCTGCAGGTGAACTGCTCGCAGCCCAGGGGAATCAAGTCGTTCAGACAACCGCTGAGCTAATGATTAACTCCACAAGTCACATTTAGGCCCATTTCAGGGCCACACATAGATATTCATAATAGAACTGCCATGATACTCCTATGTTTGGCTCGCAGGAGGAAGTTTTGCTTTCACCTCAAAAACTCAGTGGCTTACCAAACCTACTTCATGGGTGCTACACAGGTCTACCACCTCAGAAGAGGTCTCTCCACCCCTCCTTAGGGCTGTCATTTTTTAGTTCCTGCTTCTTGGGGATATAATACTGGGTAAGTTTACAACTATCTGAATACACTGACAAAAAGTTGATTGGGGAGACTCTTCTCTTACATCAAATTGCTCCTATAAACACATGGGGCAACACTTCTCTCTGCCCAGTGCTGCAGCTCAGAGCAAATCACAGCATATGTGTGCAAAGATGTAAGTGGATGAATACAGTGCCAGGATGGTGCTCAGACCCCTCCACTGACAGTGCTCATGCTGATGCCTTCCACCTAACAGTCACCTAAAGCTATCCAAACCCACCGAAAGATGATTATATTATCCAAAGCCTCAATCTTTCCTTTTTTTTTTTTTTTTTTTTTTTTCTGAGACAGAGTGTAGCTTTGTCACCCAGGCTGGAGTGCAGTGGCACGATCTCTACTCGCTACAACCTCCACCTCCCAGGTTCAAGCAATTCTCCTGCCTCAGCCTCCGGAGTAGCTGGAATTACAGGTGCCTGCCACCATGCCTGGTTAATTTTTGAATTTTTAGTAGAGACGGGGTTTTTTCACGTTGGCCAGGCTGGTCTCGAACTCCCAAGTAATCTGCCCGCCTCGGCCTCCCAGAGTGCTGGGATTACAGGCATGAGCCACCACGCCCGGCCTTGATCTTTCTTTTATTCAGGTCTTCTTCAGCACCCATGGGGGGAAAAAGCTATCCAGAACCCACTTAAAGACAATTGTATTATTCACATCCTTAATCTTTATTCTTTTATTCATGATTTCAACACCCACCTCCTTTATGGCAGGCACTGAGCTAAGATTTACCTGCATCTTATTTTATTCTCACAATAGTCCTGTAAGGGAGGTATTGTGAGCTCTGGCATTAGAGATGAGGACACAGACATTCAGAGATTCCAGTGATGGCTCACCGTCCCACAAGCACACCTGGCAGAGCTGGGTCCCCGGTGGGGGCTCATGCTCTTAACCACCAAGCAGGACAGTGTTTCTCATTCTCAAGCTGTCAGCCTCTGAGTTCTGACACTGCCTAAACAGCTTTTAGTCATAATCTATAGTTTTTGCTTCCTTGAGATGGCATCACTCGGTCTTCCAGGCTGGAGTGTAGTGGCACAGACACTGCAGCCTCACCCTCTTGAGCTCAAACGATCCTCCCACCTCAGCCTCCTGAGTAGCTGGACCCACAGGAGTGCACCACCACACCTGGCTGATTTTTGTATTCTTTGTAGAGACAAGGTTTTGCCATGTTGCCTAGGTTGGTCTCAAACTCCTGGGCTCAAGTGATCCCCATGCCTTGGCCTCCTGAAGTGCTAGGATTACAGGTGTGAGCCACTGCGCCTAGCCTTGGTCATAATCTTGAAAAACAAAAGACAAACAGCATCAACACCTTCCAGCAATTATTTGCATTGACTCAAAGTGTCACAAGCTAATTAAGCAGAAAACAGATTCTATATGTGTGGTTCAGTTCTAGCAAAGGCCAGATGACATCCCAGCACTCTGGGAGCACAGTGGCTCTGTGGCAGTCTTGCCCAAGTGACAGGTAGAAGAGTCTGGGAACTTCTATCAGCACATGTGGCACAGGCACCCCCCACCCGAGTTGCACCACCATCACAGTCCTAGCACTGGTCATGTCATAAGCAGTGACTTGGTTTCGGCGAAACAATCGTCAGTTCATAGTAAGTTTCATAGTTCTACAGAAGCTGTAAGCATAGTTTTATCTTTGTACACATTTCAGTAACTATAATAAAAACAACACTGAATTATGTGAAAAAATATTAACGAACATAGGCATTCTCAAGTTTAAGAAACACTGATACCGGGCACAGTGGCTCTCGCCTGTAATCCCAGCACTCTGGGAGGCCGAGGCGGGCAGATCACAAGGTCAGGAGATCGAGACCATCCTGGCTAACACGGTGAAACCCCGTCTCCAATAAAAATAGAAAAAATTAGCCGGGCTTGGTGGCGGGCGCCTGTAGTCCCAGCTACTTGGGAGGCTGAGCTAGGAGAATGGTGTGAACCTGGGAGGCAGAGCTTGCAGTGAGCCAAGATTGTGCCACTGCACTCCAGCCTGGGTGACAGAGTGAGACTCCATTTCAAAAAAAATAAAAAATAAAATGAAATAAAGAAACACTGATTAGGATCTTTTGTTTCCCTAAATGCATCAGTTTCACTCTTCTACCTGGAGAGCACCATTGAATCACATGAGAGTTAAGGGGAGAAAAGCTTCTGGATTCTAATCCGGTTCAGAGGGAGACCAAACCAGCGGCAGGCAGAAGGCAGCTGGCCCAAAAGGAACTCAAGTTCTCAACTTCTCCCTGTGGTTTCAGTTGGGGTTGGTTGATAGAAGAACAATAGGTACTAAACCCCAAAATGCAGTTAATAGGTAATGAAGCTGTATGAAGATTCCCACTTATAACTAATGGATGAATTGTTTTTTTTTTTTTTTTTTTTTTT
>NC_037688.1:27221017-27294828 GCF_003255815.1 Theropithecus gelada
TATTTTTTTTTTTTTTTTTTTTTTTTTTTGAGACAGAGTCTCGCTTAGTCGCCCAGGCTGGAGTGCAGTGGCGCGATCTCGGCTCACTGCAAGCTCCGCCTCCCGGGTTCACGCCATTCTCCTGCCTCAGCCTCCCGAGTAGCTGGGACTACAGGCGCCCGCCGCTTCGCCCGGCTAATTTTTTGCATTTTTAGTAGAGACGGGGTTTCACCATGTTAGCCAGGATGGTCTCGATCTCCTGAACTCGTGATCCGCCCGCCTCGGCCTCCCAAAGTGCTGGGATTACAGGCGTGAGCCACCGCGCCCGGCGGATGAATTGTTTTTTTAATTTTTTTTCAGATGGAGTCTCACTCTATCATCCAGGCTGGAGTGCAGTGGTGCAATTTTGGCTCACAGCAACCTCCACCTCCCGAATTCAAGCGATTTTCCTGCCCCAGCCTCCCAGGTAGCTGGGACTACAGGCGCCTGCCACCATGCCCAGCTAATTTTGTATTTTTTACATTTTTAAATTTTAAATTTTTTTTTTTTTTTTTTTTTTTTTTGAGGAGTTTCACTCTTTTTGCTCAGGCTGGAGTGCAATGGCATCATCTGGACTCATCACAACCTCCGCCTCCCAGGTTTAAGCAATTCTACCTCAGCCTCCTGAGAGGCTGGGATTACAGGCGCCCACCACCATGGCTGGCTAAGTTTTTGTATTTTTAGTAGAGATAGGGTTTCACCATGTTGGCCAGGCTGGTCTTGAATTCCTGACCTCAGGTGATCCTACCCTTCTTGGCCTCCCAAAATCCTGGGATTACAGGGGTGAGCCACGGCTCCCAGCCAGTTTTGTTTTGTTTTGAGATAGAGTCTCACTCTGTTGCCCAGGCTGGAGTGCAGTGGCAAGATCTTGGCTCATTGCAAACTCCATCTCCCGAATTCAAGCGATTCTCCTGCCTCAGCCTCCTGAATAGCTGGGATTACAGGAGCCCACCACCACACCCAGCTAATTTTTGTATTTTTAGTACAGATAGGGTTTCACTGTGTTGGCCAGGCTGGTCTCGAACTTCTGACCTCAAGTGATCCTCCTGCCTCCACCTCCCAGAGTGCTGGGATTACAGGCATCAGCCACCATGCCTGGCCTAATGGATGAATTTTAAAACTTTAGCATTTCTTTTTAAATTTTGCCTTTCACTCACTCAGAAGTGAGAAAGGGGGAATTCTTTTGTCCCCAGAAATGATATATGAGGAAACTGACAGGTTAAGAGGAAACTTCCACATCATCTGTTTGACATAGCTTCCAAGGATTAAAACATTCAACACAGTCTGACATCAGCTTCTTGATCAAAATAGTTCACCAAAGTTTGTTCAACATTTTGCTACCTCCCTCTGTGAATACATGCTATGCTGCAATTAAACAGCTACTTACAGTTGAGAGAAGCAAGACTTTAATGAAGAATGCTACAAGTATGGACAATAATTAGTTCTCATCTTTTAAAAAAAGATTACAGAAAACACTTTACTGAATTTTTTTGCTAAAAAGACAGTCTTTAAGGGTGTCCGGGAGAGACAGCAAGCACAACACAGTACAAAAGGAGAAGGGAATGTTGAATTCCAGTGCAAGACACGAACACAGCACAATTAGGGAATTAGAAGGAAGCAACCATTTCACAAAGAATGAAATTAGGCATTTATATTCAATCAGGATTTTTTTTTAAGCTTTAAAAGTCCAGCATAAGGAAGGGAATTGGGAAAAGAGGCAGGGGACAGGGGGCAGGGGGTGGGGGAACTAAGCTTATCTACAATCACCATTTTACCAAAAAACACACTGGTTCAACCACATAAGAAGTGGAGGATAAACCTGCCTACATAGCCCAGCAGACGTTGAGAGCAAATGCCAAGGCAGACAGGTCTAGGGTTGATGTCACAACTGGCTAAAGAGTTTTTAAAGGGAATCTTATTCCACAAGGACTGGTCTCTCATCAACCTGGGTTCATAACAGACTAAGTTCCTTTGCATTTGCCATCAGAAGGCCAGAACTTGACGTGGAAAAAATTTACTCCAAATAATACTCACATTGCTGGTTTTAACAGGTCATGGAGTCACAAGTGGCTCCTAATAGACTTCACCATTTCCTAGGAGAAGGTTCTACAGATTACCAGGGATTTAAATTTAAGCAAACCACTAAAGAAGGGAAACACTAATGATATTCTGGCACTGCACAAGCTCTGTGCCTGTCATCTCTGCCAAGGACATGGGTGGACTTGGCTCTGCGTCTTAGCTCCATGATCTCCAACAGTGATGAAGTGGAACTGGGACCTCCCCCACATCGAAGGAGGTTGCCCAAAATTCTCATCCCAGCCCAGCTTCTGAAAGAAACAGCAGACTATCAGGGGCTATTATTAGGAACCATGCTCCTGTGAATTCTGTGGAAATGAAAGCCTGTTTCAGTTCATGCCAAGTCTTTTCATGGTCCGCCAGCGATCCTTAATCATCACAGCTGTTCGGTTAACAAATGGGTAATTTTTAGAAATGGCAGCCCAGTTTCCTTCCCCATATTTCTGCACTCCAGCCTTGACCCACTCGCTTTCTTCTACAGTCCACTTCTGCAAAAGAAAACCAAAAGATTTATCACCGCCTTTCCTCTCCACTTACTTACATTTTCTCCAGTGTAGTGATAAGGTAAACTCAAGAATCCCAGGAGAATCATCTGAACCTGAAAGCATGGCTTATGTTTTTAAAACATGGAATGGACAGGATACGAGCACTGTGGATCTGGACATTGAGGAATTCTCGATGTCCTGCCATTTGATCCTCAAGTAACAATCATTTCTGCATTCCAAACTACAAACATATCTACATCATTCATGATCCGGAAAATGTGTCCTCTGTCCTCCTAGGCTTTTCTTCCAGAAGATGACTATTACTTTAACTTAGTTTGGATTATCTGAAAAATCTCAAAAAAAGGTTTTTACTGGGTACATAAGCAGTCTATGCCTATGAGACATGGGGCTTATTTTACCTCTGCTCTACCCACATAACCAGTATCAGAAAAGAGAATTTTAAATTACCTGCTTTTTTGTTATATTGGTTGTACTGTCTTCATCTGGTGCTGCTGGAAAACATTAAAAGTAGACTCATTTCAGAGTTCACCTTTCTCTGCACAAACCACAAGAAAAAGACACAGAATGTCCCCAAAGGGAAAACTTTCAAATTTCGCAAGCATTGAGAAGAGAAAGGATATCACTAAAGGATAATTTACTTTTCTCCTTTGTTTGCAAACACCAGTCACTTCAGCCTATGAGAACCTGTACAATACAAGTGCTTTACAAACAGACATCCATAAATGCTGGCTAGTGATGGGTTTCAAGCTCTTCAGTAAAATCAACATTGTTTTCTTTTTTTGTTTGTTTGTTTGTTTTGAGACGGAGTCTCGCTCTGTCTCCCAAGCTGTAGTGCAGTGGCACGATCTTGGCTCACTGCAAGCTCTGCCCTCCAGGTTCATGCCATTCTCCTGCCTCAGCCTCCCAAGTAGCTGGGACTACAGGCACCCGCTACCACGTCTGGCTAATTTTTTGTATTTTTAGTAGAGATGGGGTTTCACCGTGTTAGCCAGGATGGTGTCAATCTCCTGACCTCGTGATCCGCCCGCCTCGGCCTCCCAAAGTGCTGAGATTACAGATGTGAGCCATCACGCCTGGCCCCAACATCGTTTTCTAAAATTACTGAGAGAACATCATATTTAAAAGCCTTATATATATGTATGTCTACATATACATATAGGTATTAGTGTATGTATGTATATATATAGTCGTATGTTGCTTAACAATGGGGATATGTTCTGAGAAATGAATCATTAGGTGATTTCATCCTTGTGTGACTTACACAAACCTAGATGGTAGAGCCTAGGCTCTAGCCTGCAACTTCTTACCTACCCTAACTCATGCCCCCTTGTCTAACAACATGGCTTTCTCAACATTTAAAGGATTAGAGTCATCCACTGGACTTAGGAACCAAAAACATTGGTGCAACTCCAAATAAAAGTAACAAACATGTATTCTTCCACTGCTATAACAGTCCTAATCCCCTTAATCTTACCGATTACTATTACCTTAGCCAACCTCTGCAAAAAAGGAATATGCCTAGGATATATGGTGTAGCCTATTGTTTCTACCCTACAAACCTGTACAGCATGTGACATGCAACTGTGACACAATGGTAAATATTGTGTATCTAAACATATCTAAACACAGACAAGGTAATGCATTGCACTACAATGTTACAATGCCTATGACATCTACAATGTCACTAGGTGATACGAATTTTTGAGCTCTATTATATACAACCTAATGGGACCACTGTCACCATCTATGCAGTCCATCGTTAACCAAAACTTCGTTATGTGGCACATGACTATAGGTGTGTTTATATGTATAATTTCTGCATTATAACCCCCTGCTAACCATTGCTTTGAAATCACAAGGTTTTGGCCACGTGCGGTGGCTCATGCATGTAATTCCAGCACTTTGGGAGGCCAAGGCGGGTGGATCATTTGAGGTCAGGAGTTTGAGACCAGTCTGGCCAACATGGTGAAACCCCTTCTCTACTAAAAATACAAAAATTAGCTGGGCATGGTGGCACATGCCTATAGTCCCAGCTACTTGGGAGGCTGAGGCAGGAGAATCACTTGAACCCAGGAGGCGGAGGTTGTGGTGAGGTAAGATTGCGCCATTGCACTCCAGCCTGGGTGACAGAGTGAGACTCTGTCTCAAAAAAAAAAAAAAAAAAGAAATTATATGGTTTTGCTGTTTTGTACTAAATTTTTTTTTTTCCATTTTTTAATCTTCCTCTTACTATCACTCCCAATTTTTTTTTCCCCCCCCCCAGGCTGGAGTGCAATGGTGCAATCTCAGCTCGCTGCAACCTCTGCCTCCCAAGTTCAAGAAATTCTCCTGCCTCAGCCTCCTGAGTAGCTCGGACTACAGGTGCTCGCCACCAGGCCTGGCTAATTTTTGGATTTTTAGTAGAGACAGGGTTTCGCCATATTGGCCATGCTGGTCTCAAACTCCTGACTTTGTGTTCTGCCTGCCTCAGCCTCCAAAAGTGCTGGGTTTACAGGCGTGAGCCACCGCTCCTGGCCTAACTTTTTTTTGTTTGTATTTTTTGTAGAGACATGGTTTTGCCATCTTGCCCAGGCTGGTCTCCAACCCCTGAGTTCAAGGAATCCACCCGCCTCAGCCTCCCAAAGTGCTGGGATTACAGGCATGAGCCACTACGCCCAGCCTAGAATTTTCAAGTTCTTGTTCATTTTATAGAAGTACAATTTGGGTCTGGGAAGTGGTTCACGCTTGTAATCCCAGCACTTTGGGAGGCTGAGGCAGGTGGATCACTTGAGGTCAGGAGTTCAAGACCAGCCTGGCCAACTTGGTGAAACCCATCTCAACTAAAAATATAAAAATTAGCTGGGCGTGGTGGCACATGCCTATAATCCCAGCCACTGGGGAGGCTGAGGCAGAAGAATCGCTTGAACCTGGGAGGCAGAGGTTGCAGTGAGCCGAGATCGCACCTGTAGTCCCAGCTACCTGGGAGGCTGAGACAAGAGAATCACTGGAACCCAGGAGGTGAGGCTGCAGTGAGCCGAGATTGCACCACTGTACTCCAGCCTGGGTGACAGAGGGAGACTCTGTCTTAAAAAATAAAAATAAAAATAAAATATATAAATAAATAAAAGACCAGAGGGCTATGGGAGATGGTATACAAGTATAAAAGACATGCCATTTCAAGCCAATGGGAATAAGTTAAAAAGTTGTAAGGGCCAGGCGCAGTGGCTCACACCTGTAATCCTAGCACACTGGGAGGCTGAGGCAGGTGGATCATGAGGTCAGGAGATAGAGACCATCCTGGGCAACATGTGAAACTCTGTCTCTACTAAAAATACAAAACTCAGCTGGGCATGGTGGTGTGTGCCTGTAATCCCAGCTACTGGGGAGGCTAAGGCAGAAGAATCACCTGAACCTAGGAGGCGGAGGTTGCAGTGAGCTGAGACCACGTCACTGCACTCCAGTCTGGGCGACAGAGCAAGACTCCGTCTCAAAAACAGAAAAAAAAAAAAGAAAAGGCAACATTACATAAACACGAAACCTGCTAGAATGTCTGCCTCAGCAGATGCCAATGTCCTAAGCAGTATCTCCTAAACAATGGAAGATGCTCTGGAAAAGGGACACTGACGTGAACAGATTACTTTTATTTATTTATTTTTATTTATTTATTTTTTTTGAGACAGAGTTTCGTTTTTGTCGCTCAGGCTGGAGTGCAATGGCACAATCTCGGCTCACTGCAATCTCCATCTCCCAGGTTCCAGCGATTCTCCTGCCTCAGCCTCCTGAGTAGCTGGGATTACAGGTATGCACCACCACACCTGGCTGATTTTTGTATTTTTTTTAGTAGAGATGGGGTTTCACCATGTTGGTCAGGCTGATCTCGAACTCCTAACTTCAGGTGATCCACCCTCCTTAGCCTCTCAAAGTGTTGGGATTACAGGCGTGAGCCACTGCACCTGGCCAGGAACAGATTACTTTTAAATTATGAACTACTTCATATTACAGTGAAAGCAGGTTTCTAAAGCTAACGAATATGGACTGCATTAGAAATTGCTGTTTTCTAGAACTTTTTTTTTTTTTTTTTTGAGACAGAGTCTCGCTCTTGTTTACCAGGCTGGAGTGCAATGGTGGGATCTCGGCTCACTGCCACGTCCACCTCCCAGGTTCAAGTGATTCTCCTGCCTCAGCCTCCCAAGTAGTTGGGATTACAGGTGTGCACCACCGTGCCCAGCTAATTTTGCATTTTTAGTAGAGACGAGGTTTCTCCATGTTGGTCAGGCTGGTCTCGAACTTCTGACCTCAGGTAATTTGCCCACCTCAGCCTCCCAAAGTGCTGGGATTACAGGTGTGAGCCACTGTGCCTGGCTTCTAGAACTTTTATATCCTGTTGTTTTAAAATATCTAATGTCATTTTTTCTTGTTTTTCTGTTCCTTCCCCCACTTTCCACATGATCTTATCTTACCAACTACATTTTTGCCAGTGAAGGTAATTTTCAAGGACAAAACCTCTGGGACTGGCAAAGGATTATTGTTGCTATGTTACAAAAGTCTTCATAACCCCCTAAATTAAGGTTTAGCACTTAGATATTTCCATTAGAATACAAAATGTGGTGGGAAGAGATTCTAACACAAAGGCTATGAAGTTATTAATTATGGAAGTTTCTCTCTCTCTCTCTTTCTTTCTTTTTTGGGACAAGGTCTCACTCGGTTCTCAGTCTGGAGTGCAATGGTATGATCACTGCCCACTGCAGCCTCAACCTCTGGGGCTCAGTCTCTCAAGCAACTGGAACTACAGGTGTGTGACACCATGCTTGGCTAATTTTTGTTTTTATTTTTGTTGCTAGGGGTTCTCATTATATTGCCCAGACTGGTCTCTAATTCTTAGGTTCAAGCAATCCTCCCACCTCAGTCTCTCCAAGTGCTGGGGATTATATGCGTGAGCCACCATGCCTAGCCAGAAAAGTTTCTTATCATAGAAAAAAAAAACTGGGCTGGGCACAGTGGTTTATGCCTATAGTCCCAGCACTTTGGGAGGCTGAGGCAAGCAGATCACTCAAGGTCAGGAGTTTGAGAGCATCCTGACCAACATGGTAAAAACCCGATTACTAAAAATACAAAAATTAGCCGGGTGTGGTGCCACACACCTGCAATCCCAGCTACTCAGGAGGCTGAGGCAGGAGAATCGCTTGAATCTGGAAAGCGGAGGTTGCAATGAGCAACCTGCACTCCAGCCTGGGCAACACAGTGAGACTCCATCTCAAAACAAAAAAGAAAAGAAAAAGAAAAAAATTTGGCAAGGCATGGTGGCTCACAAGTATAGTCCCAGCACTTTGGGAGGCTGAGGTGGACAGATTGCTTGAGCCCAGGACTTCAAGATCATACTGGCCAACATGGTGAAACCCTGTCTCTACTAAAAATACAAAAAAACATTAGCTGGGCATGATGGCAAGGGCCTGTAGTCCCTGCTACTCCGGAAGCTATGGTGGGAGAATTGCTTTAGCCCAGGATGTCAAGGCTACAGTGAGCCAAGATCACACCACTGCATTCCAGCTTGGATGACAGAGTGAGACCCTGTCTCAAAAAAAAAAAAAAAAAAAAAAAAAACCAAAAAAAGGATTTATATAAACTGTTAAGATATTTTTTTTTTCTTAAACAAGAAATGCAAGGAATGACCCCCTACTACCACATCTAATTGAAGTATTTTAGGAAGAACATCAACTATAATTAAATATCATAGGCATTATTAAAACAAAACCAAGCACTTTCTTTAAACATAAGGTGTTACTCTGACAGTCTCCATTATTTAATGGGAGAGGACATGAGACTGACTCCTTGACCAGGGCACAGTGACTCACATCTGTAAACCCAGCACTCTGGGAGGCTGAGGTGGGAGGATCGCTTGAGCCCAAGAGTTTGAGACCAGCCTGAGCAACAAAGTGAGACCCCATCTCTACAAAAAGTGAAAAAAACAGCCAGGTGTGGTGGTGCACACCTGTAGTCCCAGCTACCTGGGAGGCTGAGGCAGGAGGATCACTTGAGCCCAGGAGGTTGAAGCTCAGTGAGCCATGTTCACACCACTGCACTCCAGCCTGGATGACAGAGCAAGACCCTGTCTGAAAAAGGAAAAAATAAAATAAAATGGATTCTTCATGAATTAAAATGAGATTGGAAACTTACTGAACTTTTTCTAGTTTGGAGACAAGCAGCTTCTGGAATATTAACATGACAGTAACATGCATCTGCACTTCAGCAAGCATCGAGAAGAGGCCAAGGAGAATCTCCTGCTTACCCTGAACTTGAAACAGTTCATCCTCTTCCACCCAAGTCTCTTTTTCTTCAACCCCATTAGAGTTGTTCCACTTGCCTTTGGGTACTCTGAGGGGAGATCAAGGAGAGCACAAGGTGTGAAACAAATTCATCCTGGACTGTCCCAGATTCTGGCCTTGGCTCACTCTTGGCCCTGTATTCCTTCCTGTCCCATTGTGACCACAATTGAGGTTCGCCTGCATGCACCTCCCAAAGCCACTGTCCTTTCTCCTGGCTGGCCAGGCATCTCCGCATAACACCCCCCAGGCTGTCGGACACCCCTCAAATTCAGCACTGATTCATCAAGTACATCACTACCCCTCTACAAATCTGTTCATTTTCCTGGTTTTTGGCTTGTTTGGTTTTGATTCTATTAAAGGTCTCAGTATTTTCTAATTGGGAACCTGCAAACCTCCCTCTCTTCCTTGGACATGCCTTCTTCCTATATCTGGACTGATTTTTCCGTTTCCACTCCCCCTTGTTCAGGCTCACAGTGCCTTTCATCAGTATTCCACTAGCCTCTTAACTGGAGTTTCTGCCGCTAGCCTCTTCCCCTTCCAAAGCCAAAGATGATTTTAAGACAATCATCCTAAAATTACCACATGCCTCCTCTACTCCCTAATGGCTTCTCTCTGCCTGAACAATGGCGTTTATATGCCTGTATGGGGGAGTCCAGACCATCCAGTCTGGCCCGTCAGTTTCTAACCAACCACCCCATGATGCCCACACCTGGGCAAACAGCACAGCCACACTGTTCTGCTCTTTCTTCCTCCCATAAGCTCTGTATTTTCCTGCCTCTCCATAGTCCCTGTGCTTGGGAGTCCATTCCCTGCTAAGTGACATCCCACCCATCTTTCAAGGCCATAGTTCTCAATGAAGCCTTCTCTAACTACCAACCCCAACACACACAGAAAGCCTTTCCCCTCTGGCCTGCAGTGCTGTTTCTACCATACCAACTGTCACTTTGCAGTGTGCCCCTAACCAGGACCACCTTGAAGGTGGGGGCCACATCTTCCTTTGTCCATCCCAAACACATAGCACACTCAGCACAGTAACACAGATCCCAATGTGAGCTGGAGATATATTAGCTGAACTAACATTGGGATTGTCAGAGAGCCACAAGGGAATTATACCATCAAAGATTAGAGTAAGAAGCAAACAAGAATGCTCCCTGTGAACATGAAACAATTTAAGTGCTTGGGTGTGGCTAAAAAAAAGTACAAAAGCTGAAAATAACCCCAAACCCAAATTATTCAATGGAAATTATAGTCCATTTCTTCTAATCAACTCTGCATTTACCTGATTAATAACTGCCCTGGGAATAGAGCAAAGCACAAATCTGACCTCAGAATTATAACATCTTTTACAAACATGGAAAGTGTCTGAATTCAGTGTCTCGAAGAATTTATATAAATCAAATGACCCGCAAAAGTTAACCAAGAGTAGAGACAAATTTCTGTATCCTTCGCCCGCCATGAAGAAAAAACTTATTTTTAATGCCATTTGGGTATTCTGCAAATGAATAATAAAAGCAAATTGATGAGTAAGTACATAGGCTTGAAAAAATTCCTTGAGTTCCATAAGTTTTCTATGAAATTGCTAAGTGGCTGAGACAAATGGTAGACCTTTCTCATTTTCACATTGAATCTTATCCCCAAATGTTACTTGAGAATAATTTGCTTGAGACAAAGTGAAAACATTTTATAGGAGGTTTTTCCTTCTCAGGATATTCTTGTGTTAATGACTATTTATAAATAAAAATCAGATGGGGTTACAGTTTGTTTTCTATCTGCTTATCCCAGTGCTGGAATAAAACCAGTTGGAACCTCAGTCCCCGGCTGGTCCATCATGTTTCCTGAGTAGCTGTCCTCCCTCCCTGCAGTCTTCACAGGTCACCTTCTCCCTGTCCTCTGTTGAACTCTCAGCACTATTACCTGTACAAATATATGCTTTGGTGGTGATTTTGCAAGACCTCTGACTTTCAGGTGATGTGTTCACTGCCTCTCCTAACTTCCCATGTGGACGGGCCTGAGATCTGGCTGCTCCTCCTAACTGTCATGGGCTGAGTGGTCCTGGCCAAGTTAGGTCACTTCCTCGTCCTTGTGCTCCTGACTGGCAGTTTGAACGCGAAGAGCAATGGTGTAGCGTGGGTTGGCAAGCTACGGTCTGTGGCTGCTGGCTTGTGTACCATGAAGCTCGGGCTAAGAATGGCTAGCCCATTTTTTTAAGGGTTGTTAACAAAAAACAAAAAAAAAAGACAGTCGGGGCAGTGGCTCACGTCTGTAATCCCAGCAGTTTGAGAGGCCCAGGCAGGTGGATCGCTTAAGTCCAGGAGTTCGAGATCAGCCTAGTTAACATGGTCAAACCTCATCTGTACAAAATACACAAAAATTAGCTGGGTGCGGTGGCACGCACCTGTGGTCCCAGTTACTGGGATAGGGGTGGGGATGGTGGCTGGGGCAGGAGAATCGCTTGAACCTGGGAGGCAGAGGTTGCAGTGAGCCAAGATTGTGCCACTGCACTCCAGCCTGGGTGACAGAGCAAGACCCTGTCTCAAGAAAAAAAGAAAAAGAAAAAACAAGAAAATAATATGGAGCAGACAGACAACACATGTGGCCCAAAATGCCTAAAAATATTACCCTCTGCTGGCTTTTTACAGATGTTTTGGGTTCACTCCTTAAAATGCAAGAAGAAAGAATCCTTATTTTATTTGGTGAATAAGTACCTAGTAAGCACGTGCTATGTGCAAGGTGCTGTGGGAGATACAAGATAGGGGCATGGTGGCCCTGTCCTCCAGGTGACACCGCCAACCCTGCCTTCCCTCCTGATCCCACTGCCCCTCCCTGCTCCCTGGCAGCAGTCTCCAGTCTCCAGCCTCCCTCCTTCCCTCCTTTCCCTAAGTGGGGTCTCATCAGGCCTTCCAATTTGTTGTATTAGAATTATCTGGGGCATAGTTTAAAAAGCAGATTAAAGAGTATTCTCCTGTCTCTTCTAATTCAGTAGCCAGGAGCCTGGAAATATGTATTTTTTTAGCATTCCACAGGTCATTGTGTCATGAAGCCCGGCTTGAGAGCCTGTCTGACACACCAGACAAAAGAAATCCCAGGCCTGGCCCATCCAGCATGCAGACTCTCCTCCCTTCACTCTTTCCTGTGCACCGTATTCTCCTACCATAGGCTCCATGACACTCTGAGGGGCACGCCAGGCTTTCTCATGCCTGTATGTAAGGAGTTCCCACTGCCTAGAGTCCTCCAGCCCCCAACACGCTCGATGACCTTCTGCTCATTCTTCCCAGGCCAGCTCAATGTTTGTTCCTCTAAAAGATCTGAGCCACCTAAAACCTTGCTGAGTAGGCTCAGCTTTTCTTCCCATAAGCAGCCAGGGCACCTCACACATACTTCTTTAGAGCAGGGACACTGACTCTTTTTTTCTGTAAAGGGCCAGATAGTATTTTCACTTTGCAAGCCTTACTGTCTCTGCTGTGATTACACAACAAACTACCACTGAACAGAAAGCAGCCCTAGATAATACATTGATGATGGGTGTGACCATGTTCCAATAAAACTTTATTTACAAAAACAGGCAGCAGGCAGATTTGGGCCCAGAGCCATAGCTTGCCAATCCCCGCTGCTTTAGGGGACTCATTAGACTTCATATCCTTGACATATGAGAGAGGATGTATGTCTCAAACCTTCACGAATCCTCCCATTTACAAAATTACTGTAATCCCGCACTCTCCCGTTTCCTCATCTGTTCCCGGGAGCAATACCTATACTGCACAGGATTGCTGTGAGGAGCCAATGACATCCTGTATCAAATGAGAATAACGTGCGTGGAGCTGCATCCGCTGCCCAGCAGCTATGCCCATTTGCCAGCCGGTGACTCACTTCCAAATACTAGTAGTGGTGACATAGTGCAAATCTGTACCTGAGGATAAATCACTTATCAGATGCCACAGCCTTTTGGGGCACCGAGTACAATGCATGCCAGAGCACAGGTCCCCAAATACTACAACATAGAGCAGTGGCAGAGGTGGCCTTGGGAGATCCATGAGGTGGATCACTTACAGCAGGGAAGCGCTGACCAGGGAGGAGTCTATGGAGGACGGAGAAGTTGTTTTTGTTGTTTTCTTTTTTTTTTTTGAGATGGAGTCACACTTTGTTGCCCAGCCTGGAGTGCAGTGGTGCAATCTGGGCTGACTGTGCACCCTCCGCCTCCCGGGTTCCAGTAATCCTCCTGCCTCAGCCTCCCAAGTAGCTGGGACTACAGGCGCCCACCACCACACCTGGCTAATTTTTGTATTTTTAGTAGAGATGGAGTTTCACCACATTGGCCAGGCTGGTCTCGAACTCCTGACCTCAGGTGATCCGCCTGCCTCAGCCTCCCAAAGTGCTGGGATTACAGCCGTGAGCCACCACACTCAGCCTGAGGAAGGAGAATTTTAAGAGAGGCAACTTGTTGGTATACAGGCCATGGGCTTTTCTGTCAAGACTGACTTGGATTAAAACTCCCAACGCCCATCTTTGCCACTTTTAGCTGTGTGACCTCAGGTGAGCTAAGAACTTTTCTGAGCCCTTCTCCTCTGTGTAACGGGGTTAATATATCACATCACAGAGTGAGGATTGTAACGACTCAGTAAGATGACACATGAAAGTGCTCTGCCCCCAGAAAGCACTTCATCAACAACGCTTCTCTTCCCTTTAAAGGACAAATGGCATTTGGACAAGCAATGATGGAGGTATGACGGTTCACTGTGGGGAATGAGAGGAAGCAAAAGTACAGTGGTAGAAACAAATAACATGTTCCAGAGAACAAGCAGGCCCAGTCTGCCTGGAGGCAGGATCCGCCACAGGACACAAAGGGAAGCAAAACTCAAAGCCAGGATGAGAATCACCATGGGGAGCAAAATTAAAGTATTCTAGCCACTGCCCCACAGTACCTAGCAGGATATGGGAGATTAGTAAGTATTTACTGAACTTGCCAAGTCTCAAATGCTCAGAAGGGTGCAAAATTATACATATTCATCAGTCTCTTTTTAAGGGTCAAAGTATAATGTGGCCCAATGCAAACAAATTTCTTTTAACACACAAGACTAATGTTTACAAGTCAAGACACTCAGATGTTTGCTAAAAATGAAAGCGGCGATGAGTAGGAGGCTCTGAAACTTTTCCATCCCCACTCATGCCCTAGTGCAAGGCTTGGAAGCCCACATGTGGGGCTTCAGAACCGGCAGGGATGGCTACGTCGTCACTGCCCGCTCCTGTGTCACATTCTAGCAGTCTGAGCAAGCCTTGGTGGTAACTTAGCTGAAAGTTACTTCATTCACGGAAGTAATACCAGGCCCAACCAGGACCACCAACCAGCCCCAAAATTTCTACAAAGAAGGTCTTCATACTTGGGATTCTTCTCTCCAGGGAAGGGTTGGTTGAGAACGGTGGGCTTGGATGGTGGCGCTGGAGCGGCCTCCTGGGAGGAGTTGAGGCCTACGCTGGGCTCAGTACTCTGGCTGTCCTCCTCCAAGACCAATCTGCTTATTGTCATGCGCTTGTTCTTGGGCTGCAGTTCCGAGCCACCCTCACCCTCAGCTGGGGCTGAACTTTCATTATCATCTTTTCTGGGTCTCTTGTTTTTGAGGGCTGGTGATGCTGGGGAAGCTTGAGTAGGAAGAACCAGATCCTTCTGGTCCAGTTTTGCAAAGGCTGCCTCAGAATCCTGTGCACCAGACAGAGTCTTGAAAGCTGCTTTCAGAGTCATCATTCCAATGGTGGTTGGAGGATTCCGCAGCTGCCTGCAAATAAAGCATAGGCACAAAGATCTTTTTCACCACTGTTGATGCTCATCCAAACGGCCACAACTTTTTTGAAGTTTGAAGCTTCAAATTAGATAGAGGACTCCTCCAGTTGAGGAGGCTTTAAATGTAATATGTAAGTTGTATTATGAATTTAAAACTCCAAGTTACAGAACCTTTATTTTACTTCTCATTTTATTTTTAGAGAGAGAGTCTGGGTCTGTCCTAGACAGTAGACAGGACAGAGAGATAGGATACAGTGGCACAAACACAGCTCGCTGTATCCTAGAACTCCTAGGCTCAAGCGATCTGCCCACCTCGGCCTCCCAAAGTGCTGGGATTACAGGCCTGATTCACCACACCTGGCCTACAACACATTTATGAACAGGATCTTGAGAATTCTCAGAGTAAAAGACATGCCACACAGTCTTGCAACAATGAGAAACTGCCTTTTAAAAACAAAGTTCATCTATCATTTGGAACAGTTAGTATGCTTTAGGGAAAACTGTCAGGAGGGGGCAAACTGGCAGCCTGCGGGCCAAATCCAGCTGCCAGTCTGCCTTGTTGTCTAACCCACATGAAAAAAATTTTTTTAAGTAGATCAACTGTCAACATCCAAAAATTGGGAAATCTCACGGAAAACCCTGGACATCTTATATCTGAGCACCTGAAGCCTGAGCATTCTTGGATACTCCCACAGAGCAACAACCACAAGAAGCGGAAAAGCAAATGCCCTGGTTCCTGGCCCCACGCTCTCAGCCTAGGTCCACTTTGTTCCTTTAGGTTTCCTACCAGGCCCCGAAAGGGCATCTAAGCTTGTAACCCCTGCTTTAGGAACTGGTTTTGGGATTCGACTTACAGATCTGAACAGTGCTTCCTGAATGTATGAAGAGATTAGGTGTCCACAAGGAAGTACTGAGTCAATATGGGCGAGGCAAGGAGAGAAATGGTGAAAGAGCCTTTGAGGAATGGCCAATCAGGAAGTTGTCAGGGACCCCAGGCGTCCTGTCTCCTCATCTTCCCAGGGTGTGCTGTCTCCCACAGTGCCCTGTACGAGTAACCTCGTAACACGTCAGCAGGTCAGATCGCCGAGAGGAACTGATCCTGCTCTGAGGAGGAGACTGCTTCCAACAACCACCCCAGTGTTCTACCCAGGATCACAAGACAGCATCTTCTTCCAACAACCACCCCAGTGTTTCACCCAGGATCACAAGAGAGCATCTTCTTACCTTGTGGGTTCTCTGGGTGGCTTTTCCACAGGCCCTGGTGCTGGCTGTTTATCTTCCTTCCCTGGACTTGAGGCAGCGGACTCAGATTTCAAAGCCTTTTTGGCCATCTGGGAAAGGAAGGATGTCATCAGGAAGAAGAGGCCATAGAATTGCATTAATTCTCTGCTTCTTTCACCAAGAATATACTCAATATGCAAACAAGTTCACTTACAAATCCAATCTAGGTATAAAACGAAGGACATAAAATGGGAGAGAACTTATAAGACTTATAAATCAAGCTTTTTTTATTCAAACTTAAGATAACTAATAAATTTTTTTTGAAAGGGAGTCTTGCTCTGTTGCCCAGGCTGCAGTACAGTGGTGCGATCTCCGCTCACTGCAACCTCCACCTCCTGGGTTCAAGCGATTCTCCCATCTCAGCCTCCCAAGTAGCTGGGATTATAGGTGCCCACCACCATGTCCGGTTAATTTCTGTATTTTAGTAGAGACGGGGTTTCATCATGTTGGCCGGGCTGGCCTCGAACTCCTGACCTCAAGTGATCTGCCTGCCTCGGCCTCCCACAGTGCTGGGATTACAGGCATGAGCCACCATGCCTGGCAATACATGCTTACACTAATATATTCCAGTTTGTGTATAGAATTTTTTATAACTGTTTCTACAGATGTGTTGTCTTATTAACAACTGTTTGAGAATCCTTATCTATATAACACAAAGAGCCCTGAGTAGGCTAACCTTGCTCTAACTCCATCTGTTCATCTGTCTCCCTTGGCTTAAGTTTTAGACATTTCCAATCAGTCCAGTGTCATTCAGTTTCAGTTGTTTATCTGTAATATGTGGTGCCCTAAAAGCTAAGAGTTCTGTCCACACACAGACAGCAGCAGGATATTTTCCAGTTACCTGGAATGGAAAGGAAAGGACCCTAGGCCAGGGTCAACTATCTTGACACCTGCTCCCTGAATACCCCAAACTACCTGCTTATAAATAATCTGAGATTTGCCAAACGACTGCTAAGATCATGAACACTACCCTAATATGGGCCTGGCAGATCTGTTATGAAACAGAATATTTTCCACATTCTCAAAGTCCTGGTTTCTTTTGCCCAGGCTGAAGTGCAGTGGCACGACCACGCCTCACCGGCAGCCTCAAGTGATCTTCCCACTTCAGCCTCCCAAGTAGCTGGGATTACAGGTGCCCACCACCACACCTGGCTAATTTTTCTATTTTTTGTAGAGACGGGGTTTCACCATGTTGCCCAGGTTGGTCTTGAACTCCTGAGCTCAAGCAACCTGCCCGCCCTGGCCTCCCAAAGTGCTGGGATTACAGGTGTGAACCACTGCACTCAGCCAAAGTCCTGGTTTCAAAAACAAAACAAAACCACTCTCACTCAATGTTCCTTCATCGCAGCCTCCCATCTGTGACAGCCTGGGTCTAGTTCTTCCCTATGCTGTCCTGAGCCCACTGCTTCATTCTTTTATCTCTTTGATCCAATTAAAGAATGTTTTCGCTTGGCTTCTTTTGACCTTATACTTTCAGTGACACCTTTCTCTACACCATACCTTCTTCCTGTTAGCAACTCCATCGTACCATATCTACCAAACCACTCTTCCTCCAAACTTAGTTCACAAGTCATTGCCTTTGGGAACCACCATCGATTGTCAGCGAATGTTCTACTTCAGCCATGGCAGATTAATCATGTATAAAGGAGATAAAAACGACAGATGACGGAGACCAGGTGTGTTCCATTTGCCTCTGCCAGTATCTGTGCTTTTGTATTTTTATTTATTCATTTTTTGAGACGGAATCTCACTCTCTTGCCCAGGCTGGAGTGCAATGGTGCAATCTTGGCTCACTGCAATCTCCATCTCTTGGGTTCAAGCGATTCTCCTGCCTCAGCTTCCAAAGTAGCTGGGATTACAGGTGCCTGCTACCACGCCCAGCTAATTTTTATATTTTTAGTAGAGATGGGGTTTCACCATGTTGTTCAGGTTGTTCTCGAACTCCTGACCTCAGGTGATCCACCCACCTGGGCCTCCCAAAGTGCTGGGATTACAGGCATGAGCCATTGCGCCAGGCCTGCTTTTGCATTTTTAAGGCATTTAATTAAGAAAGCTAGTGCACACAATTCAGTGTCTTTTCCACACATCAACTCTTTTCACTTCAGATATTCTGATTCCCTGCACACCCTCAAGGGCACACCATGGTTATGGGAGAAGGGCCAAGGCGCACCGTGAGGAGGTAGGGCTCAGCGTCATCCAGGTGGCTCTCCAGGAAGCGCAGCATCTTCTGCTGGAAGGTCTCGTAGGAAAAGTTCTGGATGACAGGATGGGCCAAGTTCTTTTCTCGAATAATATTCAGGAGATCATTTCTCAGCTTCTACACAATGGACCGATATTTGCAACATGAGAAAGTAGAACTCCAGTAAAAATTCAATGATGATGAAGTGAGACAGACACTATGAGAACTTCTGCAATGCCGTCAATGCAAATCACTGGCACACATACAGGAAAGGAAGCCCAACACAAAGGATTGGTCAATAAATCAGGTTCAGCCACAGCGGGTTACTATGCAGCTATAAAAAACAGATGAAGAAGTTCCTTATGTGCTAACACAGAATTATTCCAAGATATAATATTAAGTGAAAAAAGCAATTTAGAAAAGTGTTCACATTAGTGTGTAGGATATGCTATCATGTGTATGAGAATGGGGAAAATGGATATACGTGGATGTCTGTATACACACACACACACACACAATTTGTTTGCACATGCATAGAGGATCTTTGAAAGGATAAAAGAAAAAAAAAAAAAAAGAAACTGGTTGCCTGTGAAGGGAAGAAGATGGCCGAGGGTCAGAGATGAGAGAATTTTCACCAAACTCTTTTGTTATACCTTTTGAATTCTGTATTATGTACATGTATTACCTTTTCAAATAATGAAATTTAAATTTATATAGAGGCCAGGTGCAGTGGCTTACGCCTGTAATCCCAGCACTTTGGGAGGTCGAGACAGGCGGATCATTTGAGGTCAGGAGTTTGAGACCAGCCTGGCCAACATGCTAAAATCCCGTCTCTACTAAAAACACAAAAAAATTAGCCCAGCATGAAGGCACACGCCTGTAATCCCAGCTACTCCAGAGGCTGAGGCAAGAGAACTGCTTGAACCTGGGAGGTGGAAGTTGCAGTGAGCCAAGATTGTGCCACTGCACTCCAGCCTGGGCGACAGAGCGAGACTCCGTCTCAAAAAAAAAAAAAGAAATGGTTGGGCATGATGATTCATGTAATCCCAGCACTTTGGGAGGCCGAGGTGGCAGGATCACTTGAGCTCAGGAGATCCAGACCAGCCTGGGCAACATAAAGAGACGTTGTCTCTACAAAAAATTTTAAAAATTAGCTACGTGTGGTGGTATGCAGCTGTGAACCCAGCTATTGGGGAGGATGAGGTGGAAGAACTGCTTGAGCTCAGGAAGTTGAGGCTGCAGTGAACTATAATTGCACCACTGCACCCCAGCCTGAGCAACAGAGCGAGACTCTGCCTCAAAAAAAAATTTTTTTTTAAATGAATAAAAAGGAAGAAGAAAAAAATAAAAGCAGGGGACCAACAGAACTGTTGACACCAGGAAACAGGTGCTATGTCCTCACCAGAGAAGCTTCCTCACATCTGCAGGATCAACATTTAATGTAAATAAAGTTAGAAGCATTACAACATTTGTCAGCTCCATACCTGGTACTGATCATTTAAATCAATGGTCTGTTATGAACCAGACAGAAATGAGGCAAGTGAAGAATTTATGTAAATTTCTCTAATGAAAACTAAATTTTGAAAAGTCAATCTTACAGTGAGTTATCTTGGATATAAAAGATAACTCGCTGCAGGTGTTACATGTTGAAAGGAGAATATTTAGGTAATATTCCTGACCAAGAACCCTTTCCTTGTTTTCCCACAAAAAGCAATGAGATGGATGTAAGTCACAGGAGCAAAAATGTATCAAATTTACCTGAGTTGTGGGGTCCTTGGACATATGTTTTTTCAAAATTTTTGAAGCCTTTTCAAATTCTTTGTTTTTGATACAAATAATGACAGCCTAAAAAGGAGGGGGAAAAACCTTTTTTTACTTTTGTAATGACAGGTATAATCAGAATATCAAACATCAAAATAACTTTCTCTCACATTGTACCAAATTCCTGTACTTAAAAACTAACAATTATTAAGCCAGGCACGGTGGCCCACACCTGTAATCCCAGCACTTTGGGAGGCCAAGGCGGGTGGATCATCTGAGGTCGGGAGTTTGAGACCAGCCTGACCAACATGGAGAAACCCCAACTCTACTGAAAATACAAAATTTTCTGGGTGTGGAGGCGCATGCCTGTAATCCCAGCTACTTGGGAGGCTGAAGCAGAATTGTTTGAACCCGGGATGTGGAGGTTGCAGTAAGCCGAGATCACGCCACTGCACTCCAGCATGGGCAACAAGAGCGAAACTCCGTCCCAAAAAAAACCAAAACACTACCTAACAATTATTGTTCAAGTGTTGTGAACCACTGGAAGCTGTCTCTTTCTGCTTGTAAGGTAGTCGCTTTTCAACAATACAATGGCTTTTGTTACATGGCTGATAGAGCAAAATCTGATCCCCTGGATTACAGACCATTTAACCAATTTCAATAGGGCCTCCTGAGGAAAGACGCAATGGACAGGAGTCATTCTAGGTCCCAGTAATTTCAGGTCCCCGGAACAATTGATTCTGTTCTTTTTGGATGCAAAAGCTTTAAAGCAAGGGGGGGATGAGGGAGGGAGGATATAGTGTAGGGGGAAAAAAAGGGATTTGCTGACCACAGAGTTCTGCTAGTTTCATTCTGGAAAGGCCTGAGGCCAGTTCTGTAGGAGAATGAAAGGACAACCCCTTACTACCATAAACCCCAGCTGGCAACTTCAATTAAAGCACCTAGGGAACTACTGAAGCCAACAAACCCAGGTCATTCACAAGCAGCAAATAAAAAGGGCAAAGTTCCAGGTAAGATAAGGTGTCATCAGTCACAGAGAGAAAGAAGAGTCCTTCCATAAAGAAACCTCAAGAGAATATACAGAGGAAAAAAAACAGTGACTGAACACTTACAAGGAAGTTGTAATACACAGGAACATTTTTAAAACTTAGAAGAGCCAAGAAAAAATTGGGAGTATCTGAAGTTATATGATAGAATAAAGCAGCTACCTCAAATCCTGTCTGAGAGAGATACAGATTCTTTAAAAAGACCACCATACAAAAAAAGGCAAGCCGGCTGGGTGTGGTAGCTTACAACTGTACAACTGTATTCCCACACTTTGGTAGGCCAAGGTGGGAGGATCACTTGAGCTCAGAAGTTTGAGACCAGCCTGGGGAACACAGGGAGACCCTGTCTCTCCCCCCAAAAAAAACCACCTAGCCAGGCATCTTGGTGTGTGCCTGTGGTCCCAGCTACTCAGGAGGCTGAGGTAGGAGCATCACTTGGGTCTGGGAGATTGGGGCTGCAGTGAGCCGAGATCGCACCACTGCACTCCAGCCTGGGCAACAGAGAGAGACTCCATCTCAAAAAACAACAACAACAAAAAACCCATAAGTATGTAGGACTTTTTTTTAAAGGATGTAGCCTTGAGCTTGGCTCCTTTCACGCTGTATAATGCCTTTAAGGTCCATTCATGTTGGTGCACTGTCAATAGTTCACTTTTTCTTGTTGTTGAGCAGTATTCCATTCCATGAATGTACTATAGTTTATACATTAATCCACTGAAGGACACTTGAGATGTCTGCAATTTATGGTTATTATAAATAGAGATGCTAAAACATTCAAGTGCAGGTTTTGATATGAATAGAACTTCTCATTTTTCTAAGGTAAACACCCAAGAATAGGATTGCATGGTCTTATGGAAAATATGTTAATGAGAAATGGCCAAACTACTTTCTGGAGTAGCTGTATCATTTCGCATTCCCATCAGCAATGTATGAGAGTTCCAGTTGCTTCACATCCTCACTAGTGCTTTTTAAAACATAGGCTGAGTGTGGTGGCTCAGGCCTATGATCTCAGCACTTCAAAAGGCCAAGGTAGGAGGATCATTTGAGCCCAAGAGTTCAAGTCCAGCGTGGGCAACATAGTGAGATCCCATCTCTATTTAAAAAACAAACAAAAAGTGTACATACTTAGGTACAACATGATGTTTTGAAATATGGAACTAGCACTTTTTAGAGTTAGTATTTTTTTATTGATTTTTCTTGAGATAGGGTCTATATCACCCAGGCTGAACTCAAACTCTTGGCCTCAAGCAATCCTCCCACCTCAGGTACCCAAGTAGCAGGGATTACAGGCATGTGACACCAGGTCCCACTATCGGTATTTTTTAAAGTTCAGCCATTCTAATCGGTATTTGAATCTACTGTGGTTTTAATTTGTATTTCCTTAATGAGTAAATAATGTTGAACATCTTTTCATGTAACTTTTTTTTTTGCCATCTGTATTCTTTTTGGTGAGCCTTTTGCCCATTTAAAACTAGGGTTGTATAGGCTCATTTCTTTTGAGAGCTCTTTGTACATTCTGGATACCAGTTCTTTGTCAGGCGTAATTTGTAAATATTTTCTCCCAACCTATAGGTTGCTTTTCCATTCTCTTAGCAGTGTTTCTCTCAGAGCAAAAGTTTAAAATTTTGATTAAGTCCTATATATCAATTTTTCTTCTTAGGAGTGGTTTTAAATTCTTATCTAAGATTTTTTTGTCTAACTCCAGGACATAAAGATTCCTTCATGTTTCCTCTAAGCTTTATGGTTTCACATTTTACATTTAGATTATAATTTTGAGTTAATTTTTGTACAAGATCTGAGCTTACCGTCAAAGTTCATTTCTGCATATGGACATTCAATTGTTTCAACAACATTTGTTGAAAAGACTATCCTTTTCCCATTGAATAGTTTTCACATCTTTGTCAAAAATCAATTAGTCATATTTGTGTGGGTCTGTTTTTACATGCTCTCTTCTGTTCCACTAATCTCTATAGTCCTAAGTACTGTAACTTTCTCATAATTCTTTTTTTTTTTTTTTTTTGAGATGGAGTCTCGCGCTGTGTCACCCAGGCTGGAGTGCAGTGGCGCGATCTCGGCTCACTGCAAGCTCCGCCTCCCAGGTTCACGCCATTCTCCTGCCTCAGCCTCCCGAGTAGCTGGGACTACAGGCGCCCGCCACCACGCCCGGCTAGTTTTTTGTATTTTTAGTAGAGACGGGGTTTCACCATGTTAGCCAGGATGGTCTCGATCTCCTGACCTCATGATCCACCTGCCTCGGCCTCCCAAAGTGCTGGGATTACAGGCTTGAGCCACCGCGCCCGGCCTCTCATAATTCTTAAAATTGGGTAGTATGAGTTCAACTTTTCAATATAACACTTTTTGGTTATTTTAATTCCTTTGCCTTTCCATACAAATTTTAGAATCAGTCATTCTGTATCTATAGAAAATCATGCTGAGGTCAGACAGGGTAGCTCAAATCTATAATCCCAGCACTTTGGAAGGTTGAGGTGGGAACATCACTTGAGCCCAGGTGTTCAAGACCAGACTGCGCAACATGGGAACATAGGGAGACTCCATCTTTACCAAAAACAAAAAAAATTAGCCAGGCAAAGTGGCACATGCCTGTGGTCCCAGTTACTCTAGAGGGTAAAGTGGGAAGAGCACCTGAGCCCAGGAGGTGGAGGCTGCAGTGAGCCATGATCATGCCACTGCCTTCCAGCCCGGATGACAGAGCGAGACCTTGTCTCATTTAAAAAAAAAACACACACACACACACAAAGAAAAGAAAGAAAATCCTGGCCGGGTGCAGTGGCTCACATGTGTAATCCCAGCAAGCACTTTAGGAGGCCGAGGTGGGCGGATCATGAGGTCAGGAGATCAAGACCATTCTAGCTAACACGGTGAAATCCTGTCTCTACTAAAAATACAAAAAAAATAAAAAATAAATTAGCCAGGTGTCAAGGGACGCACCTGTAAACCCAGCTCCTCAGGAGGCTGAAGCATGAGAATTGCTTGAACCTAGGAGATGGAGGTTGCTGTGAGCTGAGATTGTGCCACTGCACTCCAACGTGGGCAACAGAGTAAGACTCCATCTCAAAAAACAAAAGAAAATCCTGCTGAGATTGTGACTAGAATTGTATTAACTCCATAGATCAATGGGAGATAAGCGACATCTTAATTCATGTCTTTCAATCCATGAACATGGTCTGTCTTTCCATTCGGTCTTAATTTCTTTTTTTTTTTCTTTTTTGAGATGAAGTCTTGCTCTGTCACCACACTGGAGTGCACTGGCGCAATCTCAGCTCACTGCAACCTCCACCTCCCGGGTTTAAGCGATTCTCCCACCTCAGCTTTCCAAGTAGCTGGGACTACAGGCGCACACCACCACACCCAGCTAATTTTTGTATTTTTAGTAGAGATGGGGTTTCATCGTGTTGGCCAGGATGGTCTCAATCTCTTGACCTCATGATCTGCCCACCTCAGCCTCCCAAAGTGCTGTGATTACAGGTGTGAGCCACCATGCCTGGCCTTACTTTCATCAGCATTTTACATTTTTCCACATACAGTTCCTTCACATTTTGCTAGACTTACATGTATTTATTTTTCTTTCTGTTTTGGAGCCATTGTAAATGGCATTGTTTTGGTAATTTCATTTTGAATTGTTCACTGCTAGTATATGGAAATATGACTGACTTTTCCTTTTTTACTTTAAAATGCTGTTTTCATGTAATGTATGACTGATTTTTGGGTTGATCTTGCTAAACTTACAGGATTTTTTTTTTTTTTTTGTATACTTCATGGGATTTCTACATAGTCCTGCCATCTGCAAAAAGAAATAATTTTATTATTTCCTCTCCATTCTGTATGCTTTTGCATCCTTGCCTTATTGTACTGGTTAGGTCTTTCAGTATGATGTTGAATACCAGTGGTGAGCACTCCAATTTTTACCATTAAGAACATTAGCTGTGGGCTTTTGGAGACACCTTTTATCAGGTTGAGGAAGTTCCCTTCATTCCTAGTTTGCTAAGTGTTTTTATCATGAACTAATGTTGAATTTTGTCAATTTCAGCATCAATTTATATGATCATACAGTTTTTCTCTTAATATGGTGGACTACACTGATTGATTTTCAAATATAGTGAAGCAGCCTTGCATTCCTGGACTTTGGTTTTCCCCACTCGGTCACACTCTAACTGCATCTGCATCCAGGGCCAAGCAGCAGGACAGACAGTGGAAGAAGGCTATGGAATTTGTTCCATGTTCTGGGGATCACAGCCCCTTTGGTGAGAAAAAGAGTTCTTCGCCGGGCGCGGTGGCTCAAGCCTGTAATCCCAGCACTTTGGGAGGCTGAGACGGGCGGATCATGGGGTCAGGAGATCGAGACCATCCTGGCTAACACGGTGAAACCCCGTCTCTACTAAAAAAACACAAAAAACTAGCCGGGCGAGGTGGCGGGCGCCTGTAGTCCCAGCTACTCGGGAGACTGAGGCAGGAGAATGGCGTGAACCCGGGAGGCGGAGCTTGCAGTGAGCTGAGATCTGGCCACTGCACTCCAGCCTGGGCGACAGAGCGAGACTCCATCTCAAAAAAAAAAAAAAAAGAGAAAAAGAGTTCTTCTCCTTCAGTTTTAGGTGCCTTCACTGTTGCCACTGTCATTGCTAGGCAGCTGCTGCCACCAGGATAGTACTGCCTGGGGGCCAGGGCAAGAAAGAAGGGAAAAAAGAGAAAAAATTGGGATTTCATTCACCATCTCTGACCCTTAAGAGATCCCTCCTTGCCCCTCAGACCAGAAAGAGAAAGCTTCTCTTGGTGCTCTTTCCATTCACATCTGGAGTGCATTTCCAGGTTTCAGACTGCCTTTGAGTCTGGGCTGGGTGATACCAGAGAAGGAAAAAATGGTAAACTATTCATCACTGGTTTGGTGGAACTTCAAATTCTGGTCTCCTTCCCCATATGCCTATTTCCAGATAGAATCCTCAGATAGCTACTCCATGCATTCTGTCCAAGACTTATAATTACATTAAGAGGGAGAGATAGAAGAGAGTATGTTTACTCTATGTTCCCCAGAATTGGAACACATATCCTTCTATATTTAATGTGTGAAACAAGAAAGGAAATATGAATGCTTTCAAATTGAAATGTAGAAGTCTGCTTCAAAGGTTGTGCTATGAGCTTATCTTTTAAAACTATGTATTAGTTTCCTGTGGGGGAAAAATTTTAAAAAGATGAATCACTGCTTTTTCACCTGGCAGTTCTCAGAAATAAGTATAGCTTCAGGCCGGGTGCGGTAGCTCACGCCTGTAATCCCAGCCGAGGCGGGGGGATCACGAGGTCAGGACATCGAGACCATCCTGGTTAACACGGTGAAACCCCGTCTGTACTAAAAATACAAAAAAATTAGCCGGGTGTGGTGGCGGGCGCCTGTAGTCCCAGCAACTTGGGAGGCTGAGGCAGGAGAATGGTGTGAACCCGGGAGACAGAGCTTGCAGTGAGCCAAGATTACACCACTGCACTCCAGTCTGGGCAAAAGAGCGAGACTCTGTCTCAAAAAAAAGAAAAAAAAAATAAGTATAGCTTCTTCTCTTACGTATTTGTTAAGGTTTTTAGGGTATAAGCAAGATCAGCGGTCTCTAGGTAAGTTAAATAAAAGATTTTCAAAATAAGTGAGGTAGGTTTATGTTGGGAAGAAATGCCAGAAAGCACATACATTAACAGAGGAAGAGAAGAAGACCAAAACTCACAAAACTGAAGAATAAAGAAAAGATGCAAAAAGAAGCAAGGCTGTTTTGGGAAGTAGCAATGTTTAAAAAGCCTCAACAAATATTTTTGTTTCAAAAATTAAAGTTCTAAAAGAGTGTATCTGATCTACAAGCAACCCAAATGGGGTAAGGCCCCCAAAGAACATCAAGCTGCTGTTGCCAAAGGTGCAGGGGAGAATACTGCACAGTAAAAAGCAACAAGCGAATGCTTCACGGACATGCTACATGTGTTGCTATCCCTTGTTCTCCAAAGAAACCTAACTGATCAATCTCTCCTTTAGTTATGAAGAGAAAACAAATATAGTCTTGATATAATTAACAGTTTGCAAAAGCAGGTCTCAAATTTTTGGTCTCAGGATTCTTTTATATTCCTCTTAAAATGTTAATGCAGACCTTCAAAGAGCTTTCTGTTTATGTAGGTTATATTAGTTGATATTCACTGTATTAGAAACATAAAACAGAAAATTTAAAATATTTATTAATTCATTAAAAAATAACAATAAACTCATTACAGGGTAACATAAATAACACTTCATGAAAAATTACGGCATTTACTAAGATAAAAGTTTAATGAGAAGAGTAGCATTGTTTTTCATTTTGAAAATCTCTTTACTATCTGGTTTAATATAGAAGATAGCTAGATTCTCTTAACTGCTTCTGTACTCAATCTGTTGGGATGTGTTGTTTCGGTAGAGGGTTTTTTTTTTTTTTTGAGACAAAGTTTTGCTCTGTCGCCCAGGCTGGAGTGCAGTGGTGTGATCTCAGCTCAATGCAGCCTCCCCACCTCCTGGGTTCAAGCGATTTTCATGCCTCAGCCTCCTGAGTGGCTGGGATTACAGACTCGTGCCACCACACCTGGCTAATTTTTGCATTTTTAGTAGTGACAGGGTTCACCATATTGGCCAGTCTGGTCTCAAACTTCTGACCTCAAGTAAACTACCCATCTTAGCCTCCCAAACTGCTGAGATTACAGGCGTGAGCCACCATGCCCCACCCGTGGGCATTTAAAAAAATCTGGTTTTATACACATACGAAGTTGAAAATGGAGGAGTACTTTAATAGCTTTTTCAGAAAACTGTGGCTACTCTTGTTTGATTCTACACAAAACCATAGTAAGTAAACTTTTCTTAATCTGTCACATTAAAATTCATCAGTCAGCCGGGCGTGGTGGCTCACTCCTGTAATCCCAGCACTTTGGGAGGTCAAGGTGGGTAGATCATGAGGTCAGGAGTTCAAGACCAGCCTGGCCAAGATGGTGAAACCCCATCTCTACTAAAAATACAAAACTTAGCCAGGTGTGGTGGTGGGCACCTGTAATCACAGCTACTCAGGAGGCTGAGGTGGAGAACTGCTTGAACCCAGGAGGTGGAGCTTGCAGTGAGCTGAGATCGTGCCACTGTACTCCAGCCTGGGTGACAGAGAGAGACGCCGTCTCAAAACAAAAAAAATAAAAAATAAAAAATAAATCCATCAGTTATCTTGTAGTTTAAATAGATCTTTCATCTATGAATGATTTTGTAATAGCATGCATTGGTCATCTGGAAAATACTGGTTCACTGAGTTACGAAGATCTTCAAATGTTGGCACATTCATTAAATCTTTTTTGTTTTCTGAGATGAAGTTTTACTGTCGCCCAGGCTGGAGTGCAGTGACATGATCTCAGCTCATGGCAACCTGCCACTCCCGGGTTCAAGCAATTCTCCTGCCTCAGTCTCCCGAGTAGCTGGGATTACAGGTGCCTATCACCATGCCTGGCTAATTTTTTTTTGTATTTTTAGTAGAAATGAGGTTTCACCATGTTGGCCAGTCTGGTCTCGAACTCCTGACCTCAGGTGATCTACCCACCTTGGCCTCCCAAAGTGCTGGGATTACAGGCGTGAGCCACCGTGCCCAGCCTAAAAATATTTTTTAAATGTCAGTTGTTAATATTACCAATCTTCAGAAAAGACTAAGTATTGGGAAGCTATCAAGCACACGAATACAAGTTTTCCAAAATTCTATTTTTCACTTGAAAGCTTAAACTTTATCATTGGCAACAAATACTGTCACTTGTTTTATGTGACAGGTTTGCTTTACTCATTCTCAAGAAAATGACTGCCAAATACCCAAGTGTGAACAACTGTAATTTGTCAGTTGTTCTTTCAGGTAAAATAGTATTCCACAAAAAAAGCAGCTAGCTCAGCATGCAACTCTAATAATGACACAAGTACTTTTCCTGGTAACCATCATGTTTTGGTATGTGGCAGAAACATTTTACGCATACTTCCTTTTTTTTTTTTTTTTTTTGACAGGGTCTTCAGTCTGTTGTCCAGGCTCGAGTACAGTGGTGTGGTATCAGCTTACTGCAACCTCCACCTCCCGGGCTCAGGCGATCCTTCTGCCTCAGCTTCCCAAGTAGCTGGCACCACAGGTGCACACCACCACACCTGGCTAATTTTTTGTATTTTTGTAGAGACAGGGTTTCACTATGTTACCCAGGCTGGTCTGGAACTCCTAGACTCAAGCGATCCGCTCACATCAGCCTCCCAAAGTGCTGGGATTACAGGTATAAGCTACTGCACCTGGCCCATACTTTCTACTTCATCACACAAAATACTGAAAAGATGTTTACTCATGCCTCCAGAGTTAATAAAATTAATCCAGTTTTTGCTGCTTTACCAAAGACATTTTTTCTTTTTTAAAAAAAATTTTTAATGGGAGTTCTGGGCTTTTAAACAACTGTGACTAACACTCCGTGTTTTGTTTTTTTTTGTTTTTTTTTTTTTTTTCAGACAGAGTCTCACTCTGTTGCCCAGGCTGGAGTGCAATGGTGTGATCTCGGATCACTGCAAGCTCCGCCTCCCAGGTTCACGCCATTCTCCTGCCTCAGCCTCCAGAATAGCTGGGACTACAGGTGCCCGCCACCACATCTCTTTTTAGTAGAGATGGGGTTTCACCACGTTAGCCAGGATGGTCTTGATCTCCTGACCTCATGATCCACCCGCCTCAGCCTCCCAAAGCACTGGGATTACAGGCATGAGCCACTGCGCCCAGCCAACTGTGACTAACATTCCTAATTAAAATCGGTAGTTTTTAAAAAATTGTGGCAGTGAAGAATACAATGACTACTAGTACAATTACTATCATCTTGATCATGCTAAGGAATCACCCATTTTACTCATCCTTGCTTTTTGCACCATCGATGCAAATGCCAATGCACTGAAAAAGTCAAATAATGTTGTGGTTCTGTTTATGAAAACAGTTTTGAACTCATGGCCTCTCTGAAAGGGTCCTGGGGACCTCCAGAGATCCCTAGACCATGCACTGAGAGTTCTAACTTAACAAATAACTTACTTGATAAATTTTGCGAAAGACTCAATATACTTTTAAACAAATTGTTTTGGCACTTTACAAAGCTTAAATGCATCAACAAGGCTAACTGAACCTAGGCGTCTGTGGAATTTTCCCAAGGATGACCATTAACAGGTTCTGTGACGCTAAATGAGAAACTTTTACAAAGTAAATTGAAGAGGTGGATAAAATAATATCATTTAACAACTAGGAGATCAAAGTAATTGTGTTTGCCAACCTCAAAGGCAGCCCCCAATGTGCCTCACCTCTTGCGGAGTCCCATTCACACACACTATCAGAGTGAGTCTAGTCTGTATGACCAAGAGCATATGGCAGAAGAGATAATGTGTCACTTCCAAGATTAGACTATACAAGAATGAGGCTTCACCCTTGGGGTCTTGCTCTCTTGCATGATTTGCTCTAGGAAAAAAAAGCTGCCATGTTGCAAGCAGCCCCATCTGTGGAGAGGCCAGGAGCTGAAGTGTCTAGCCAACAGCCAGTAAGAAAGTCAGTCTTGTTAACAACTGTGTGAGTATGGAAGCAGTTGAGTCTTGAAATAACTGCAAACCTAGCTGACAGCTTGACTGTAACCTCATGAGAAACCCTGAGCCAGAACCACTCAGTTAAACCACTAACAGACTCCTGATCCTCAGAAATTGAAAGATAATATTAACTGTTTTGAGCTGCTTAGTCTTGGAGTAATTTGTTACGCTGCAGTAACAATAAGCATAAGATCTAGTACCCGGTGGAGATTGGAAAAGCAGAACAGTCAACATAAGAAAATGGTTGACTACTTTGAGAGCTTAGATTTTTCTAATAGATTTTTCCTAATAAACCACCCAAATAAGGAGATCTATGAGCGTAAATAATAATAATAAAAAATATGCAGCTGAAAGATGAAAGCCCACAAAGACTCTTCCAGAAGAGAGGCCAGATGGCAAATCTACAGCCTTTGAGTCTAAAGGAGTTGCTACAGGTTGAGCATCCTAAATCTGAAAATCCAAAATCTGTAATGCTCCAATGAGCATTTCCTTTGAGCACCATGTTGGCACTCAAAAAGTTTCAGATTTGAGGGCATTTGGATTTCAGATTTTTGGATTTGGGATGCTCAACCTAAATTTAATGCAAATATTCAAAAATCTGAAAAAAATCTGAAATCCAAAACGCTTCTGGTCCCAAGCATTTTGGATGAGGGATACTCAATCTGTACTTAATAGAAGTTAAATGAATTACTCTGAACAGGTACCCATTCAAAGATCCTTAACCATTCTGAAAGCAGGCATGAATTTCTCCTCCCTTGATAATGTCTTTTCTGGCATATGCTCCCCAAACCCAAACCTGAATTTCCTATACCAAAAATGTATTCTTGGAATTATTCTTCTTTGGAAATGACTAATATCTAAGCATTTTTTACAAGACCAAAAGTAGTATCTGCCCAAGGTCCTTAATTGAATAAATAAACTACGTGCACCTCATGCACACTAGTTGTTTTTCAATAGGATACCCAAGTACTTTGTACACAGCCAAGAGACAGAAGGTCTTCCTTGCTAAGCAAGGTTTTCTCTTCCTACCCCACCCCCATCTTTGGGATTCCATCCTTTTAGGGGTGCTCTTTTCTTAACCATTTCCCTATTTTCTACCACCAGGGCAATGCTTAGCTGATGTTTTCCATCTTCACCTGCGCATCTGCTTCCACAACCCCCAGCCTTGGTTTTGGGTGAAGAAAAATCTTTTTCTGACTGGTTCCCACAGCCACTTCTATGTTTTAAATTAAAATAAGTTCTACCGTTTGAAGCTACCTGAGCCACAACACAGTGACAATCCCAAATTCCTAGACACTCCATTAGCTTTTTTCTTGAATTCAAGAACACTGCCTTTGCCAACCTTCTACCATTACTATTTTGCTAGCTGGCTCATTATCTCAGCACCTCTGATTCTAATCTTTCTGTTCAAAAGGGAAATTCTCTAAGCCCCTTTCTGCAGACAGAAAGAACTCAAAGTCAGTACCACATTTTCCAAGGTCCCGCTTATCTCCTTGGTTTATTATAAACAAGGGTGACCAAACCCTAGGCCAGAGTTACTTAAGGCTCTTGCAGAGTGCTCCCGAATGGTGCAATAACCTCCAAAATGTCAGTGCTTCAATGCCAAAGCCACAAGGAAGACCACCTAAATCACAAAAGCTGAGCACCTGCCATTACTTCCCACGCCTGGGTGGGAAAGGGGACACCTGAAGAGATAACGTCTGTGTGTGTGTGCTTTCTTGCTTGCTCAATCTCTCCCCATTCCTGTTTTCCTCTACCCCACACAGGAAAGAGTAAGTGCTGTATCCTCAAAGACCCCTGATTTTTGGTCAAACAAAAAAGAAATAAAAATAGAGCCTTACAGCCTCCTTGACCAGTTTTCTACTGGATTCGACCACTGCTTCTGTCAGTGTAAATTCCGTTTTAATCATCTCCAGCACATTGATAGCTGATTCCAGTGGTGTGAGCTCAGCCTCCATATCAAAGGAACAGTCTAGGACAAAGCACAGTTTCCATTTTAAGCTCTTTTCTAAGAGCAAAAAAGTTATGTCCAAAAATTATATATACTTATGGAAATGGAGCATGCAAATATGGTAAGATTTGCATTTAATTTTTTGACACATTTGCTACAGGTTGACATACACGATAAGGGTCCAAATTCAAATCAATGAATTTAACGTGACCATTTTTTAACACCTGTCAAGACAGGCAAAAAAATTACTTTTAAATACATGCATTTACCTCTCAAATTCAGAATACACCCATCCTCCTCAGATACGAGTGGCAAGAAACTGACAACAGTTAAATAGCTTTCAAGTTAAATTCAGAGGGGAAAAATGTACTTCTACTCTGAAAAACACTCTACCATGGGGGAAAAAAGATGTCCACATGAACATAACTCACTTTAGATATGAGCAAAGTTGGGGTGAGCAATTAACAGGTGGGAGAAGATTTAAACAAAAAAAACACAGAAAAGCAGCCAAGACAACCTTAACCGGAGAAAACTAGAGCCAGAAAACAGACCCATCGTAGAATGGAAAAGACCACTTTGATGGAAACTATCGCACTTTAACCTGGAATCCTTCAGTTCCAGATATAAGTTTGAAAACAAAACCCTACGCAAGTAAGCCCAGAGAAGAACACAAAAATAGCCATACCTAAATTTTCCCCTTCTTCAATGCGCGACAGACACTGCATAACCCGCAGCAATCGGGACACGGTGTGCTCCTTCCCCAAGGGCCTGACGAGCAAAGCTGGGAAAGAAGACATCGTTGGCTGGGCGACCCCCAGTCCCGACCCCCGGGGCCCCCCGACCCCCTTCCCCGGCGCTCCAACCCCCTTCCCCCGGCCCGGCCCTCACCCTGCATGATGTCCCGGATCTGTCTGAAGTCCCCGTACCGGCTACCCCGAAAGGCCCGCAGCGCCTCGTGGAAGTAGAACTTGAGCACCCAGCGATTGACTGCCTCTTCCAGCCGTGCCTCCCCCGCGCCGCGCTCCGCCGGGCCCCCCAGCCCCGGCTCGTGGCGCCCCCGCCGGGCCCGCCCGCTACTGCGGGACGCCCGCCTGCCAGCTGCCCGCCCGCTGCCGTCGCTGCTCCCGCCTCCTCCCGCCATCGCGTCCGATCGCCGCGCGCCCTCCCCGCCCTCCCGGCCGGGCCGCTTCCTCGGCTGTGACGCCGCCGGGTCACGCACGACGCCCGGGCCGGAAGCGGGGCCCGCCGTCCCGGCTCCTGCGGCCATGATAGGAACAGCGTTCCGAGCCGCCCGCGGGCTTCTGGGAGGGAAAGGACCGGAGGGCCCGGCCCCCTTCTCAGACGCCGTAGTTCTCCATGTGCCGGCCGCAATGCCTCCTGGAGCTTGAAGTCCACGCCGCCCAGGCCGGTGAATCCGGCGGGGTTTGCAGTCAACTTGGCTCCGAATTTACAGAAAACAGCTACTATGCTAGGGACGCGGAACAGTGTATTAGAGATTGAAAAACAGGCCGGGCTCGGTGGCTCACGCCTGTAATCTCAGCACTTTGGGAGGCTGAAGCGGGTAGATCACCTGAGGTCGGGAGTTCGAGACCAACCTGACCAATATGGAGAAACCCCATCTCTACTAAAAATACAAAATTAGCCGGCGTGGTGGCGCATGCCTGTAATCCCAGCTACTCGGGGAGGCTGAGGCAGGAGAATCGCTTGAACCCAGGAGGCGGAGGTTGCGGTGAGCCGAGATCGCGCCATTGCACTCCAACCTGGGCAACAAGAGCGAAACTCCGTCTCAAAAAAAAGAAAAGAAAAGAAAAAAAAATATGTGCAACTTATTAAACACTTTGAAAATTGTGGAAAAGAGCGTACACAGAGGAAAGTCTTTAAACAAATTTGCATTTTAACAAATACTATAATTATAGAGCAAAGACCAGAGTGATACCAAGAAATAGAATGCACCTGTCAACCCAGAAACCTCTAGACATATACTCTTTCTAATCACAAAAATAACACATTTTGTTGTAGAACAATTAGAAAAATAAGTAAAAGGACCACCCATAGTCCCATAGAGGGTCTGAGTCACTTTCAGATATGTCTGATACTCTTGGAATTCACCAACCAGCACTTGACCAAATGGAGAACCTCCAGCTCAGACTTTAGTTCAGGATGGTGGTTGTGGGTGCCTCTTCCTGAGAGGCCCAGTAACTGGTCTAACTTCAAAGATTGTCCTACCAGCCTCACTAGTCTGGAACCAGCAAAGATCCAGTTTGGGGCCACTCAAAGACAACTCAGAAGGGCAGGTGGCATGTCCTTGAGGATGTGAATCCCATGCTGAACCTTTGAATTAATTATATCAGGACTGTAATATGTATAGTATCCTGGAAAGCCAGAAGTTCCATGTGGTACACATTCCAGGATGAGGGAAGAGGCCTCTAGGTCTGACTGATCTTTGGTGATCATGGCTGCTTTTCCATTCCAGCCTGCTTGCCTTAACCAGGAGCCAAATCACCTGCCTTTATTTTAATTTTTTTGAGACAGTTTCACTCTGTAATGCAGGTTGGAGTGCAGTGGCACAATCATGCTCACTGCAGCCTTGAACTCCTGGGCTCAAGTGATCCTCCTGCCTCAGCCTCCCAAGTAGCTAAGACTACCAGCATGTGCCACCATGCCTGGGTAATTTGAAATTTTTTTTGTAGAGTTAGGGGTCTTGCCATGTTGCCCAGGCTGGTCTCAAACTCCTGGCCTCAAGCACTCCTCCCACCTTGGTCTCCTAAAGTGCTGGGGACTTCAGGGTTGAGCTACTGTGCCTGGTGCCAAATCACTTGCCTTTCAATTCTAACTTTTGTGTTTTCTTTCTGAGACAGTCTTGTTCTGTTGCCCAGGCTGGAGTGCAGTGGCACGATCATGGCTCACTGCAACCTCTGCCTCCCGGATTCAAGTGATTCTCCTGCCTCAGCCTCCCGAGTAGCTGGGATTACAGATGTGTGCCACCACGCCTGGCTAATTTTTGTATTTTTAGTAGAAATGGGGTTTCGGCCGGGCGCGGTGGCTCAAGCCTGTAATCCCAGCACTTTGGGAGGCCGAGACGGGCGGATCGCGAGGTCAGGAGATCGAGACCATCCTGGCTAACACGGTGAAACCCCATCTCTACTAAAAAATACAAAAAACTAGCTGGGCGAGGTGGCAGGCGCCTGTAGTCCCAGCTACTCAGGAGGCTGAGGCAGGAAAATGGCGTAAACCCGGGAGGCGGAGCTTGCAGTGAGCTGAGATCCGGCCACTGCACTCCAGCCTGGGCGACAGAGCGAGACTCCGTCTCAAAAAAAAAAAAGAAACGGGGTTTCACCACGTTGGCCAGGCTGGTCTCGAACTCCTGGCTTCAAGTGATCTGCCCACTTCGGCCTCCCAAAGTGCTGAGATTACAGGCGTGAGCCACTGCACCCAGCCAATTCTAACTCTTCTACTTGCTAGCTGCGTAACCTTGAACAAATCCCTTAACTGTCTCTGTGCCTCTGTTTCCACATCTGTCAAGCACAAATAATGAAGGTACCTCTTGGAAATTATATGAAAAGTCAACGAATTGCTATTTCTAATGCCTTTAGTGAAGGGCTCAGCTTGTGGTAAGGGCTCAGTAAGTGTAAGCTGTTTTTTGTTTGTTTGTTTGTGTTTGTTTTTTTGAGTCGGAGTTTTGCTCCTGTCGCCCAGGCTGGAGTGCAATGGTGCGATCTCGGCTCACTGTAACCTCGTCTCCTGGGTTCAATTGATTCTCCTGCCTCAGCCTCCCGAGTAGCTGGGATTACAGGAAAGCAGGAAGCACTTACGGCTTTCAAAGAAGTTCCCTTAAAGAGACAGTTGGGTATTTGTGGTAGATAAAAAAGAGAATGATTTTGGGATAACCAGAGGATGATGGGACTTTGAAAAATGAGGAGAAAATCCATCAAGCAGGACACTTATGATTTGTGCACTTTATGTAAGTCATACCTTAATTTTGAAAAAATAAAAGAAAAATAACTTTTTTTTTTTTTGATAGAGGGGAGTAGGAGACTTTCTAGGCAGGTCCTGGATGAGTTAATAAAAACAGCTTACACCAGCCGGGCGCTGTGGCTGACACCTGTAATCCCAGCACTTTGGGAGGCCAAGGCGGGTGGATAACCTGAGGTCAGGAGTTGGAGACCCACCTGGCCAACATGGTAAAACCCTGTCTCTACTAAAAATACAAAAATTAGCTAGGTGTGGTAGCGGAAGCCTGTAATCCCAGCTACTCATGAGGCTGAGGCAGAAGAATTGCTTGATCCTGGGAGGCGGAGGTTGCAGTGAGCCAAGATCGCGCCACTGCACTCCAGCCTGGGCAACAAAGCCAGACTCTGTCTCAAAAATAAAGATGAAATAAGGTCTGTAAATAACGTCTGACAATGCTGGGTGCAGTGGCTCACGACTTCAATCCCAGCACTTTGGGAAGCTGAGTTATGAGAATCACTTGAAACTGGGAGGCAGAGGTTGCAGTGAGCTGAGATGGTGCCACTGCACTCCAGCTTGGATAGAGTGAGACTCTGTCTCAAAATAATAATAATAACAATTGGGCCGGGCGCAGTGGCTCACGCCTGTAATCCCAGTACTTTGGGAGGCTGAGGCGGGCGGATCACGAGGTCAGGAGATCGAGACCATCCTGGCTAACACGGTGAAACCCCGTCTCTACTAAAAAAAAATGCAAAAAATTAGCCGGGCGAGGCGGCGGGCGCCTGTAGTCCCAGCTACTCGGGAGGCTGAGGCAGGAGAATGGCGTGAACCCGGGAGGCGGAGCTTGCAGTGAGCCGAGATCGCGCCACTGCACTCCAGCCTGGGCGGCTAAGCGAGACTCTGTCTCAAAAAAAAAATAAAAATAAAAATAACAATTGGCCAGGCACGGTGGGTCACGCCTGTAATCCCAGCATTTTGGGAGGCTGTGGTGGACGGATCACCTGAGTTCAGGATTCAAGACCAGCCTGGCCAACATGGTAAACCCCATAACTACTAAAAATACAAAATTAACCGGGCATGGTAGCGGGCAACTGTAATCCCGGCTACTTGGTAGGCTGAGGCAGGACAATCGCTTGAACCCAGGAGGTGGAGGTTGCAATGAGCCAAGAAAGTGCCATTGCACTCCATCATGGGCGAAAAGAGTAGAACTCCGTCTCAAGAAAAAAAAAAAAATTGCCTGACACATGCCAATCAAACTAGCAAGGTTTTTTTTTTTTTGTGACAGGGTCTTGCTCTGTTACCCAGGCTAGAGTGCAGTGGTGTGATCATGTCTCACTGCAGCCTTGACCTTCGACCTCCTGGGCTCCAGCGATCCTCCTTCCTCAGCCTCCTGAGTAGCTGGGACTATAGGTACATGCCACCATACCTGGCTAATGATGATGATGATTATTATTATTATTATTTTGTAGAGACAGGGTTTTGCCATGTTGGCCAGGTTGGTCTGAAACTCCTGGGCTCAGGCGATCTTCCCATCTAGGCCTCCCAAAGTGCTGAGATTACAGGTCTGAGCCACCAAGCTCAGCCTGGCAAGGTTTTTTTTTTTTTTTCTCTTTTTTCTTTGTTTCTGTTTTTGTTTTTGAGACAGAGTTTCGCTCTTGTTGCCCAGGCTGGAGTGCAATGGTGTGATCTTGGCTCACCGCAACCTCCACCTCCTGGGTTCAAGCAATTCTCCTGCCTCAGCCTCTTGAGTAGCTTGGATTACAGGCATGCACCACCACACCCAGCTAATTTTATATTTTTAGTAGGTACGGGTTTTAACCATATCGGTGAGCCTGGTCTCGAACTCCTGACCTCAGGTGATCCACCTGCCTCGGCCTCCCAAAGTGCTGGGATTACAGGTGTGAGTCACTGCAACTGGCCACTAGCAAGGTTTTTGGTTTTTTTGTTTGTTTGTTTTGTTTTTTTGAGACAGAGTCTCAAACAGGCGTCCACCATCACGCCCAGCTAATTTTTTATATTTTTAATAGAGATGGGATTTTACCATGTTGGTCAGGCTAGTTTCGAACTCCTGACCTCAGTCAATCTGCCCACTTTGGCCTCCCAGAGTGCTGGGATTACAGGCGTGAGCCACCGTGCCCAGCCTCCACTAGCACAGTTTTAAAAGTTAATTATAGGCCAGGCGTGTGAACCCGGGAGGCAGAGCTTGACTTGAGCCGAGACTGTGCCACTGCACTCCAGCCTGGGCAACAAAGTGGGACGCCATCTCAAAAAAAAAAAAAAAAGTTAATAATCCCGATTGTCAGGGAAGGTACTGTGAAGCAGGCCCTTTCAGCCAGCATTGGTGGGAGTGTTAAATCAGTACAACCTTTCTAAAGAGCAATCCAGAAAAAAATCAGCAACAGCCATAAGAATTCCATTGTTAAGAAAGTCGTCGTGCAGGAATAATCACAAATAAGTAACAAGTTGTAAGTACAAGGATTTTTATCACATAATTACTTGTAAAGTAGAAAAAACTAGAACTGAAAAGATCTGATGATAGTTTTATTATCTGATAAATTTATTATCAGATCTGATAATAAAATTATTAAGTAAATCATGGTTTGTTCATATTAAGAAATTTTATTCTGTTATGAAGATTTTTTGAGAAGGCGTGGTGCCTCATGCCTGTAATGGGCTTACACTTTGGGAGGCCAAGACGGGTGGATCACCGGAGGTCAGGAGTTTGAGATCAGCCTGGCTAATGTGGGGAAACCCCATCTCTACTAAAAATATAAAAATTAGCTGGGAGTTGTGGTGCACGCCTGTAATCCCAGCTACTCAGGAGGCTGAGACACGAGAATAGCTTGAACCTGGGATGTGAAGGCTGCAGTGAACCAAGATCGTGCCACTGCACTCCAGCCTGGGCAACAGAGGGAGACTCTGTCTCAAAAATAAAAATAGCCGAGCGCAGTGGCTCAAGCCTGTAATCCCAGCACTTTGGGAGGCCGAGACGGGCGGATCACAAGGTCAGGAGATAGAGACCATCCTGGCTAACCCGGTGAAACCCCGTCTCTACTAAAAAATACAAAAAACTAGCCGGGCGAGGTGGCGGGTGCCTGTAGTCCCAGTTACTCAGGAAGCTGAGGCAGGAGAATGGTGTGAACCCGGGAGGTGGAGCTTGCAGTGAGCTGAGATCCGGCCACTGTACTCCAGCTTGAGTGACATAGTGAGACTCTGTCTCAAAAAAAAATAAAATAAATAAAAATAAAAAAATAATAAAAATAAAATAAAGATTTTCTCCTCTCAGTAAGAATAAATACATAACTATGTACCCAAAGATTATTCCATGCTTAAGATATAATAAGAGCATAAAAAAGATATAAAAGATATAAGAGGAGAAAAAAGATAGAAACATAATGGTGTAACCACAAATTTATGGGAATAACGATTATATAAAATTATATATTACATAAAATATATTTTTTGCCAGGTGTGGTGTCTCACACCTAGAATCCCAGCACTTTGGAAGGCCAAAGCAGGAGGATTCCTTGAGGCCAGGAGTTCAAGACAACATAGCAAGACCCTGTCTCTACAAACAATTAAAAAATTGCCGGACGCGGTGGCTCACGCCTGTAATCCCAGCACTTTGGGAGGCCGAGGCAGGCGGATCACAAGGTCAGGAGATTGAGACCACGGTGAAACCCCATCTCTACTAAAAATACAAAAAATTGGGCGGGCGCAGTGGCGGGCGCCTGTAGTTCCCGCTACTCGGGAGGCTGAGGCAGGAGAATGGTGTGAACCCGGGAGGCGGAGCTTGCAGTGAGCTGAGATCACGCCACTGCACTCCAGCCTGGGCGACAGAGCGAGACTCCGTCTCAAAAAAAAAAAAAAAAAAAAAAAAAAAATTAAATAAAAAATTATCTAGGCATAGTGGTGGCCTGCAGTCCTAGCTACTTGAGAGGCTGGTCGGAAAATCTTCATAACAGAATAAAATTCCTTAAGATGAACAAACCATGATTTACTTAATAATTTTATTATCAGACCTTTTCAGTTCTGATAAGCAGGAGGATTGCTTGAGCCCAGGATTTTGAGGTTACAGTGAGCTATGATTATGCCACTGCACTCCAGTCTGGGTGACAGAGCAAAACCCTACCTTAAACACACACACACACACACACACACACACACACACACGCGCGCGCGCATGCGGGGCGGGAGTTGTGGACACAGAGAGAGAGAGGCAGAGAGCGAGTGAGAGCGAGAACATTTATTACACATCACTTACTGTGTGCCGCGGTGCCTTACATCCTTTATTTCATTTAGTCTGCACCAAAATCCTACAAAGAGGTAATTCTGTGCCAGCTTTTGTTTTGTCTCCCTCTATTGCCCAGGCTGGAGTTCAGTGGCATGATCTCGATTCACTGTAGCCTCCGCCTCCCAGGTTCAAGCAAGTCTCCTGCCTCAGCACCCCCCAACCCCAGTAATTGGGACCCCAGGTGTGTGCCACTGCACCTGGCTAATTTTTGTATATTTTGTAGAGATGAGGTTTCGTCATGTTAACCAGGCTGGTCTTGAACTCCTGGAATTAAATGGTCCACCTGGCTAGGCCTCTCAAAGTGTTGGGATTATAGGCGTGAGCCACCGCACCCGGCCATTGTGCCAGTTTTAGAGAAGAAAAAACTAAGGCTTTAGAAAGTTAAGTGACTCACCCAACGTGCCTGAATCAGATTTAAAATCCAGATCTGTTTGATATTAACCAAGACAGAATGACAGAGATTAGGTTAGTTTTGTCTGTTTTTGAACTTCACAGAAACAGAATCATACACTAGGTACTCTTTGTGTCTGGCTTCTTTTGCATAACTGTTTTTGAGATTCATCCATGTTGTTCCTTTTTATAGCTGAGTAGTGTTCCATTGTATAAAAAATCCACAGTTTAGGCCAGGGGTGGTGGCTCACGCCTGTAATCCCAGCACTTTGTGAGGCCAAGGCCAGCGGATCACCTGAAGTCAGGAGTTTGAGACCAACCTGGCTAACATGGTGAAACCCTGTTTCTACTAAAAATAAAAATAAAAAATTAGCCGGGTGCGGTAGTGCGTACCTGTAATCCCACCTACTCGGGAGGCTGAGGCAGAAGGATCGCTTGAACCTGGGAGGTGGAGGTTGCAGTGAGCCAAGATCGTGCCATTGCACTCCAGCTTGGGCAACAAGAGTGAAACTCTATCTCAAAAAAAAAAAAAAAAAAAAAAAAAAAAAAAAAAGCCACAGTTGATTTACCCATTCTCCTGTTGATAGACATTTGGGTTGTTGCAGCCTCAACCTCCCGGGCTCAAGGGATCCTCCTGTCTCAACCTCCTGAAGCGCTGGGATTATGGGCATGAGCCACTGCACCTGTCTGAATCTATCATTTTCTTTCATTGTGAGTGCTGTTAGTTGCTTGTTTAACAAATTCTTTCTTATTCAGAAGTCATGAAGATATTAGCTTATGTTGTCTTCTAAGAAGTTGTAGATTTTTGCCTTTCACGTATTAGTCTTTTATCCACCTGAATTTGATGTTTGCAAATTATATGAAGCAGAGTCCAATTTCATTTTTTTCCTATATAGGTATCCAGCTATCCTAGCACCATTTATGAAAAATAACTCTTTTCCCTACTCTCTGTAGGGCTACCTTTGTTATAAATTAAGTAACTGTATATGTGTAGACCTGTTTCTAGGGACATAGAGTTTTTCAAAATTATTTGATGGAATATGCAAGCAAAAAAATGTGAAGACCACTCTACTAAACAAATTGTGTGGCTTTTATCTGGTTATTTAACTTGTCTGAGTTTCCTGCACTGTTGGTTGGGAGCACCAGATGGAATCATGCAGTAAAGCAGCTAGGAGACATTTTACATAGTAAGCCCTGGGAGCAGAGGTAGTATTTTTTTTCTTTTGTTGTTATATTTCCAGTGCCATGCAGTGCATGGAAGCAACACCCACTTGGGACAGGAGCTGCCTTGGAAAGAGCCCAGAGGATGTGACATTTGGGTGGGTCATGAATGATGGTGAAATCTGTCATCTCTTTTTATGAGTGTCATCTGTTGACTGTCGATGGCGCATTTTGCATGCGGGTTTTATCTGCATATTTTAACTGGTTTAGTAGGGCCCAGAGGGAGAGGTCTGTGCCCTGTCCCACACACCAGCTTTCAGGGAACCCCTGGTAGAAGTCACCCAAGAAGATCCAGCAGGGGTGCCAGCTTCGTTTGTACTAGACATGGATACATCTCACTGAGAGCAGGGCTGGGCCTTTTAAAAATTCTGGGCACTGGAGTGCTGCAGGATTCCTGAGTTTCACCCACACACTGCTCCCTTCCCAACCCCCAGCCAGGGGCCAGCAGGTACAGCAACTCACTCACTCACCCCAGCATCGCCACCCATGGGAGTGGAGAAATCCACACCACACCCCCAGTTCTGTCTTGCCTCTGGGAGAGGCAGCACAGGGTCTTGCACTCAGCAGGCAGTCGGTCAGCATGGAATGAATAACATGTGAGTAACCCTATTAAGATGAGGCTATATGAGCACATTCCCATCTGCTACTGCATGGCAAGAAATGGGTAGATTATGCGGCCCTTCCCAGTCCTGAGGGAGCGTCGTTATATATACAGATTCCCCAGCGATGGGAAATTTGTGTATTTCTGATTCTTCTCCTAACTGCTGAATTAGGAATCTATTCTGATTCCTCCCCTACCTGCTGAATTAGCATGGAGTGGGATGTGCAGAAAGGAGCTATTTTAAATTACACTCTCTGGGAGATTCTGGTTTTGATGCCCTGTCAGGTAGGGAAATGATCAAATTACTATATTCCTCATCAAAAGTAACAATTTGGCAGTATCTATTAAAACTTAAAATTCACATGCATTTTGAACCTATGCTTTCTCCTAGCTCCATCCTATGCCAACAATATAGGCACAAAGATATTCAGGGCAGCAATTTTTTTCTTTTGCTTAGGTTTGAGATTCCAACAATGCAGCATTTTTGAAATGGACAAATATTTGAGAGTTGGCAAATATCTATTCATTCATTAGACACATTCTGTTGACATATTCCCACTACCAGGAACAGCAAAAACCAAGTACCTATAATAAAGTCCCTATTCTTACAGAGATGTACTTTTTCATCCATCAAAAGAGAACTGAATAAATAATGTATGATACACCCCAGCAATGGAATATTATGCCTCCATCAAAAGGAATGAGGTTTGTTACTAAATACTGCTTTGAAAAGATGTAAAAGACAATTTTTTAAACTTAGGAATCTTTTGAATGTATTACCTATTCCAAATGAAGAAAATAAAATAAAGAAAAAAGAGAAAGGCTAGTATTGGCTGGGTGCACTGGCTCACGCCTGTAATCCCAGCACTTTGGGAGGAGGAGGCAGGCAGATCATTGGAGGCCAGGAGTTCGAGACCAGCCTGGCTAACATGGTGAAACCCTGTCTCTACTAAAATTACAGAAATTAGCTAGGTGTGGTGGCACACACCTGTAATTCCAGCTACTCAGGAGGCAGAGGCAGGAGAATCGCTTGAACCCAGGAGAAGGTTACAGTGAGCAGATATTGCGCCACTGCATTCCAGCCTGGACGACAGAGCAAGACTGTCTCAAAAAAAAAAAAAGAAAGAAAGAAAGAAAGAAAAGCAAGTTTCAAAACAGGGTATATAGTATTATCCTACTCATGGACAAAAATTATATACATATGCATATAGATATACGTTCATAGAAAAATTGTGAAAGAATGTTAACAAATTACTAGCAATATAACTAGAAAATGGAACTAGGAAGGGAAGATTTTGCTTTTCTCTTTATACCTTTCAGGCTGGTTCAAAATTTTATTTTATTTTATTTTTATGTATTTTTTGTAGAGAGGAGGTCTTGCTATATTGCCCTGGCTGGTTTCAAACTCATGGCCTCAATTGATCCTCCCACCTCAGCCCTCCTAAAGTGTTGGGATTACAGGAGTGAGCCACTACACCTGGCCTAAAAATTCCACATAATTTTTTTTTTTAAGAGAGAGTCTTGCTCTGTCGCCCAGGCTGAAGTGCAGTGGTGTGATCTCGGCTCATTGCAAGCTCTGCCTCCAGGGTTCACGCCATTCTCCTGCCTCAACCTCCCGAGTAGCTGGGACTACAGGACTCCCGCCACCGCACCCTGCTAATTTTTGGTATTTTTAGCAGAGACAGGGTTTCACCGTGTTAGCCAGGATGGTCTCCATCTCCTGACCTCGTGATCCGCCTGCCTCGGCCTCCCAAAGTGCTAGGATTACAGGCGTGAGCCACCGCGCCTGGCCAATTCCATATAATCTTGAGAGCCCATGAAATCTTAAACTTCCAGCAGGGGGCAGCAACGATTCTCAAATATCTCTGACGTCAGCACAAAGCTGAGGATTAATGTCCACAGGTTTCCATTTCCAGGCCCAAATACTGTCCTTGCATCACCAGATCATAAAGGAAACAAAACACAATAACCACAGAAGGCTTAAAATGCCGCAGGAATTGTTGTGTAACAAAACATTTCTGTATGGTTCTTTGTTAACACATCTGTGAGTTAAACTGCCTTTTCTCTCTCTGGAGCTCATAGTTTTCTCATCCATTAAATTGAGGGGGTTTGATGAGATCATTTTAAAATTTCTCTTTCCATCTCTGGAATGCTAAGGCTTTATGACTTAAAATCCAGCATCAGGAAGAAACAAGCCCCAGCACCCTCTGAAATTAACAGGCTTATCAAATAATCTGCTTTAAAACCCTCAGCTGGTCAGTGAATTATTGCTGGTTTATCTTTGGTGTAGATCAAAGAATACTTTTCTTCAAGGGGGAGGATGTTGGTATTTACTTAACTCACTGATGGAGAAAAAGAACTCTCCCACTCTATAAATGTTTAGCATGTGTATAAAGGTCGCGGGTCTGGTGTTCAGAAATTACATACAGGCTTACGAAAGAATCTTCACTGACTTGGCCAAATTAAACAACAGGCAGTTGTAGAGAAATAAACACAAGTTAACATTTAACCACAACAAGTCTCTGTTCTTGCTGCTCAGTCTTTCTCACTAGGAGGGGCCTTGAGAAGGTCAGAGAGCTCTGGCTACTCTAGTGAGAGGACTCTTCTGAGAATGCACTAATCTATTACTTTTATAATATATGTATAAGCTGGGCATGGTGGCTCATGCATGTAATCCCAGCACTTCGGGATTCCTCATCTGTAAAATGGGGATACCAAAAACCTCTAAGACTGTTAATTGCTGTGAGGGTTAAATGATATCATGCATTATCAAATTGCCTAGCATGGGACCTGGCAACTGGAAAGACTTGTTAAAATTTGAGTTAATAATATTGTTTAATAAAGCTTAAGCAAAATAAGAATTATACATACAGCCACATTTCTGGGGTGTAGACACCCCTTCTCAAATTATTCAGAATATCCCAGCACCAAAAGATTCATTTCCTATATTTTTATAAGAAATATATTCTTCCCCTGACATAGTTATCTTTTTTTTTTTTGAGAGAGAGTCTCACTCTGTCACCTAGGCTGGAGTGCAGTGGGACAATCTCGGCTCACTGCAAGCTCTGCCTCCTGGTTTCATGCTACCCTCCAGCCTCAGCCTCCCAAGTAGCTGGGACTACAGGTGCCCGCCACCACGCTTGGCTAATTTTTTGTATTTTTAGTAGAGATGGGGTTTCACCATGTTAGCCAGGATGGTCTCGATCTCCTGACCTCGTGATCCTCCTGCCTCGACTTCCCAAAGTGCTGGGATTACAGGCGTGAGCCACTGCGCCTGGCCGGTTATCTTTTTTGAGACAGGAGCTTGCTCTGCTGCCCAGGCTGGAGTGCAGTGGCTCGATCATGGCTTACTGCAGCCTTGACCTCTCAGGCTGAAGAGATCCTCCCACCTCAGCCTCCTAAGTAGCTGAGACTACAGGTGTGAGACATCCCACTCAGCCGGTAGTTATCTTTTGATCATATTAGAATGTCTTCGGTAAAGAATGATGCAAAGAGGCCCCACCTGCCAAGCCCCAAAAGCTTGGGCAAGGTCCCATCGAAGGAGAGCTGACATGGAGACTAGACCTCAGAACAGGCAAATCAAGACAGCCAAGACAGGCAACCAATCACCTGGGGGCATTTGTTAAAAAGTTTCCAGGACCCAGTCTCCAAGATTTTCATTCTGTTCCAAACTGAATTTCAATACATAGTTTAATATTTTCATAAAACTATAATCACAGGAAGGGTTTCACATGATCTTATTCTGCTGCACACCCCCGTTCCCCACCAGTTTATTTATTGTTTTCTCCCAAACACTGACTCACTTCCTTTATCCTCAGTCAAGGGCATTGCTTTGATTTGCTATAGTGACTGCCCCTCTCAGCTTTTGAGTCCTGGCATGAAGGCATGTGAATTCTTCCATCTGAAATCATCTGCTTTCTCACAGCCTGACACTTCGCTTCTCTTCTAAAAGCGACTGACAACTCACCTCCTTCTGGAAGCCTTCCCTGTTGAGTTTTTTTCACTTTCGCACTGTGTTCTGTGCCACAGATGCAAGTGGAGTTGTGGGAATGCAACCAGGCCCGTGTCCTTCTGTCTTCCCTATGGGTGTCTAAGTTCTGGTTCTATCCATTGGGGGCAGCATGGTTTTAGGGAGAGAGCAGGGACTCTGGAATCTGTCTGGCATGAACGCATTCAACAGCACTACTCATGAGCTCTCAGATTCATCCTGGCTGTCCTTTGTCACCTTGGGATCGACGCTTTCTTCTTGTGGGTCATCTTAGTTTCTCCAGGCAGCTTTCTCTTCTCTTTATGTTACTTCTCTCCAAGAGTGGACAAGAAGATCTTCTTTTTTTTTTATTTTTTTCTTTAAATAAAATAGAGACAGAATCTTGCTATGTTGCCCATCTTTTTTCTTTTTCTTTCCTTTCCTTTTCTTTTTTTTTTTGAGACAGAGTCTTACTCTGTTGCCCAGGCTGGAGTGCAGTGGTGCGATCTCAGCTCATTGCAACCTCCGCCGCCTGGGTTCAAGCGATTCTCCTGCCTCAACCTCCTGAGTAGCTGGGACTACAGGTGCCTGCCACCACGCCCAGCTAAGTTTTGTATTTTTAGTAGAGATGGGGTTTTACTATGTTGGCCAGGCTGGTCTTGAACTGCTGACCTCAGGTGATCCGCCCACCTCGGCCTTCCCAAGTGCTGGAATTTCAGGTGTGAGCCACTGCACCCGGCCTATTTCTTTTGAAATAAAATGGAGACAGAGTCTTGCTATGTTGTTGGTCTTGAACTCCTGGCTTCAAGTGATCCTCTCGCCTCAGCTTCCCAAAGTGCTGGGATTGCAGGTGTGAGCCACTGCGCCCAGCCAGTCCTCTTTTAATTCTCCAATGCACAGCTAAGGTCATGCCGTGCACCCCACCATGACTGTCGTGTCCTCATCTGTCAAATGGGGATGATGATAGTCCCTGCCTCACTGAATTCTTGTAAGAATGAAATCAGATCAGGCATGTTTCCGGGACCTGGCACCTGGCAAGTTGTGGCAGATGCTTTGGACTGGGTCACTCAAAACCCATCCCAACCCCTTTCTAGCTTTGCTTCCTGGACTGCAGAGGATGGAAAGCTAAATATGACATTTCTCAAACACCCTTGCAGCTCTGGTTCTGTTTATGAGTTAGATTCTACTGTGTGAGACTTGATAACTATGAGTCACGTGGAGGGAGAGACAGAGCAGGAAGCATCCATTTTGCTGGCACTGGTCAGGGCAGAAGCAATGCTATTCTGGAGCCAACAGCTGTGGTGGCTGCTTAGCAATTCTTTTTTTTTTTTTTTTTGAGTCAGGGTCTCATTCTGTCACCCAGGCTGGAGTGCAGTGGCGCAATCATAGCTCACTGCAGCCTCAAACTAGTGGCTTTAAATGATCTTCCTGCTTTGGCCTCCCAAAGTGCTAGGTTTACAAGCATGAGCCACTGTGCCCAACCACGGTGTTACTTTGAAAGTCATTCCTGGATATTTATCCTAGGGTCTATTTCTTCAACTTCCCTAATGATTCCATGAGCCATCCATACCCCTTAATAAATCTTTTTGTGCTTAAATTAGCAAGAGTGAAATCTGTTTTCCGCAACAAAGAAAACTAACCAATACATACATTCCATAAATGTTAGCTGTTACTATTATTTAAAATATTTTATCAAAGGTTTAGTAATAATGAAAGTAATGACATTTCAGGAAAGGAAATTTTAAACTGGCTGCTAGACAAGACCATATAAAATAACTTCTGGAATAGTACTGTCCCATAGAAGTTTTCTTTTTCTTTTTCTTTTTTAGACAAAGTCTCACTCTGTCACCCAAGCTGGAGTGCATTGGTGCCATCATAGCTCAATGCAGACTTGAACTCCTGGGCTCAGGTGATCTTCCTGCCTCAACCTTCCAAGTGACCTCCCAAAGTGCTAGGATTACAGATGTGAGCTACTGAGCCTGATTTGAACTGTTTTTTTTTCTTTTTCTTTTTCTTTTTTTTTGAGATAGAGTCTCACTCTGTCACCCGGGCTGGAGTATGGTGGCACAATCTCGGCTCACTGTAACCTCCACACCCAGGTTCAAGCGATTCTCCAGCCTCAGCCTCCTGAGTAGCTGGGATTACAGGCACCCGCCACCATGCCCTGCTAATTTTTGAATTTTTTTTTTTTTATACGGAGTCTTGCTCAGTTGCCCAGGCTGGAGTGCTGGAGTGCATGGAGTGCAGTGGTGCCATCTCGGCTCACTGCAAGCTCCACCTCCCGGGTTCATGCCATTCTCCTGCCTCAGCCTCCCGAGTAGCTGGGACTACAGGCACCCGCCACTATGCCCAGCTAATTTTTTGTATTTTTTTAGTAGAGATGGGGTTTCACCATGTTAGCCAGGGTGGTCTTGATCTCCTGACCTCGTGATCTGCCCTTCTCGGCCTCCCAGAATGCTGGGATTACAGGCGTGAGCCACTGCGCCTGGCCTAATTCTTGTATTTTTAGTAGTGACAGGGTTTCACCTTGTTGACCAGGCTGGTCTTGAACTCCTAATCTCAGGTGATCTGCCCGCCTCAGCCTCCCAAAGTGCTGGGATTACAGGCATGAGCCACTGCGCCCGGCCAGAACTTTCTTTAATGATGGACATGTTCTGTATTTGCACTCAATATGGTAGCCACTGACTATATGTGGCTACTGAGCACTTACAATGCGACTTCTATAACTGAGGAACCACATTTTTAATTTGATTTAATTTGAACAAACTTAAGTTTAAAATTAAATAACCACATGCAGCTAGTGGCTACTGTGTTAGATAGCACAGTCTTGAGTATCCCAGCCCTACTTTTCACAAGGGTCTTTTACAGCTCTCTCTTTCTCTATCCCTGGTCAAGGAAACATCTTCAGTCAGTTCTTCCACAAGCCCCAGGCTCAGGGCCACACCGTAATAATCTAGAGGTGCAAAATGCCCACGATGATGACAATTTTTAATTGGCAAATTTAGAGTTTCGTTGTCCCTGAACTTCATTCTAAGATTGCATATTGGCTTTTTATTTGCACTACCGAATGTTTATTGACTACAAGGTACTTGTACATGTGTATAACGAGAACTGTACAAGAATGTTTACTGAAGTATTGTCTATAGTAGACAAAGGTTAGAATTAATCTAAATGCCTATCAAAAGAGAAATAGCCAAGCACAATGGAACAGTGTATAAAAGTTAAAAAGGGCCCGGCACAGTGGCTCACACCTATAATCTCACCACTTTGGGAGGCCAAGGCAGACAGATTGCTTGAGCCCAGGAGTTTGAGACCAGTTTGGGGAACATGACAAAACCCTGTCTCTGCAAAAAATACAAAAATTAGCAGAGCATGGTGGCATGTGACTGTGGTCCCAGCTGCTTGGGAGGCTGAGGCAGGAGGGTCACTCGTGCCCCGGAGGTGGAGGTTGAAGTGAGCCAACATCATGCCACTGCACTCCAGCCTGAGTGACAGAGGGAGATCCTGTCTCAAAAAAAAAAAAAAAAAATGACTATCTATAGTAATCGTATAAAGTTTTCAATATTATATTATTGAATGAAAAGAATCATACTGCAGAATAATATATATAATATAATTTTTCTTAAAAACATGCATATAAAAATACTGCATATTTATTTTCTATAAGTACATTTATATGTATGTAAAAGTATACTGGAAAGTCAGTGAGGATAGCTTCAAAACTCCTAGAAATGATTTTTTTGAGAGGAAGGGAGAAAGGAACTGGCATTGTGGGGAGTGATTAAAGAGAACCTAAACTTTGTCTGCAATTCTCCAATTTTTTTCAAAAAGTTAGAATATATTACCGTATATTCACTAGTAATTAAATGCTAATAAAAATACAAGAAAAATAATGGTAGAATTTTAAAGGGGTAACTTACTGTGAAATAAGATGAATAATTCTAAACTTGTTATTCAAAGCCAAACTTTTTTTTTTTTTCATTTTGGCTGACTAGTGGTCACAAGGAGACAGTAATCAGAGCCATCACCCAACAACTCTAGGAACCTTCTGGAACACAGATATTGACAGAAAGAGTGCAGATTTCAGTGAAGCTCCTCTTCCACGTGTCACTTTTCCATGTTATATGCATAAATCCACATAATAGACCATAAAAGTTTCATAGACCTTCCTTGTCACATGACCAAGCAAATGCACAGCTCAAGGGAAACCAGGAAAAGAGACAAGCGGTGTCCAAGTTCAGCTTCAGGAGGTCTCTTTTCTACCCGCTCCCACCTCCCGCTTCCTCCCACACAGATGTTCCCTATAAATGAGCTTGGCTCTATGCAGCTCATGTCAGAATGGGATTGTCCAAAACAGTTTGAAGAGAGGAACTCACACTTCCTGAAATGATTCTCTCTTGACATAAATTCAAATTTAGGAAGGAACCGTCTAAGCCTTTTATAAATACCCATGATGCCCATATGTGACTCAAGACTGATTTTGTTTCCTCCTGTCCTCCTGGTACCTCTTTTATCTTACTAGAGTGATGCTATGCCTTCGGTTCATGACTACAGTGAGTGACAGCTGGGATCTGGCCCTTTCCTCCTGCCCCAATTCATAAATGGTGGGCGTTTCTCATATCTCAAGGGCCCAGGTGCTTGGAAATACTGCCAAATATTCCTTTCAACTTAAAAAAAATGTAATTATACTGGATTAGGTTGTGCATTTGCATAATTTAAAAATTCAGAGGATACAAAAGGTATAAAGTGAAATTTGTTTCCCCATCCCTGTTGTCCAGTTGCCCAGTTCCCTTCCCCAGTTCTACCACTTTTAAATATTTTTAGTAGAGACAGGGTTTCACCATGTTGGCCAGGCTTGTCTTTACAGGCGCGGCACGGTGGCTCATGCCTGTAATTCTAGCACTTTGGGAGGCAGAGGTAAATTGCCTGAGCTCAGGAGTTCAAGACCAGCCTGGCCAACACAGTGAAACCCCATCTCTACTAAATACAAAAAATTACCCAGGTGTGGTGGTGCATGCCTGTAGTCCCAGCTACTTGGGAAGCTGAGGCATGAGAATCTCTTGAACCCAGGAGGTGGAGATTGCAGTGAGTCAAGATCATGCCACTGCACTCCAGCTTGGATGACAGGATGAGATTGTCTCCAAAAAAAAATTAAAAAATAAAATAACACATATATTATTTCCTCCTTTATTTTGTTTTACATTAGCAATAGAGCACTATACGGGCCAGGTGCGGTGGCTCACACCTGTAATCCCAGCACTTTGGGAGGCCAAGGTAGGTGGATCACCCGATGTTAGGAGTTCAAGACCAGCCTGGCCAACATGGTGAAAGCCCCGTCTCTACTAAAAATACAAAAATTAGCTGGGCGTGGTGGCAGGTGCCTGTAATCCCAGCTACTCGGGAGGCTGAGGCAGGAGAATCACTTGAACCTGGGAGGTAGAGGTTGCAGTGAGCTGAGATGGCACCATTGCACTCCACCCTGGGTGACAAAAGCAAAACTCCATCTCAAAAAAGAAAAAAAAAGAAATTAGAGAAGTATCTGGGATTTAGAAAGTTCAGAAAAATTGGAGAAGGGCCTTTGGCCCGTGTGGTGGTTACTGAGATGTTCATTGTTTCTGTGCAGTTTACTTCAAGATAGAAGGTTCAACCTCAGTGTCAAGCTCAACCTCCAGGACCCTCTTGGTGACTTCCAAGACCTAGGAAGAGTCTTGGAATTCAGTGCTTCAGGAGCTGCCATCCTTCACCTGCTGGGGTTCTGTGTGGGATTGGGGTGGGGGTCTCTGTTACTCAGGAACCTGCCCTCCCTTCCTCCCAAATAGATTTGCACTTTATTACTTTTTTTCTCTAGCTTTTTTTCGAGATGGATTTACACTTTAAAAAACCTGCTCTTAGATAATGGGTAGCAGGGGGGTAGAGGGGATTTGGGAAGACCTGGAAAATTCCCAGGTCTCCACTAAATAAGAAAACTGGGGAGGAAGGGGACTGGAAGGGAACGGAGAAAGAAATGTATTTTCTTTTCTTCTTTTTAATCAGAACTGTAGCTTACAATATTTTTTCCCAAGCTTCTAAGAGAGTTTTGCAAACAATTGGAGTAATTAAAAGTTCTCAGAAGCAGCCGATGGTGCCCTTTTCACCGAGGGAATGTGGGCCAAGCATGATATATTAAAAGAGAGAGAGCTGCTCTATTGAAGTTAAAAATAATCTGTCACATGGCTAATTTGTTGGAATGCAGCAATAAAGGGCCGTGGGCAGAGGGAGAGCTGGAAGCAGCTGGGAAGTTTGCAGGCAGAGTGCATGCCCTGGGGACTGTGTTTGTAGGGAGAGAAAACAGTGTCACAGCTGACTTGCGGCACCTTATCAGAAAACCCACAAAATGGGCAGGAAGAAGGAAAAGTAGGTTTGAGTCCAGAGCATGACCTTTGGGCTTATCAGACAGTGAAGGGATGGGTCAGAACTTGTCACCTGTGCTCACGGGATGCTGATTCACTCAGCAAGGATGAATTCTTTTCAGATCCCCCTGCCTTTGAATCCGTTTCAAAGGAATACATAACCCAAAGGAGGCTTTTGATCCGAAATCCGTGGGAAAACCAATCTAGAGGGTCTTGAGCGAAAAAAGTTCAAGCCAGTAATACAAATCCTAGTTTGGGGGATTGGGGGTATTATAATTTTTGAAATGTTAGAATTAAAAGAGAGAAAACAAATTACTTACTATAATCCCTGAGTTTTCCTTTCTTTCTTTTCTTTTCTTTTCTTTCTTTTTTTTTTTTTTCAGACAGTCTTGCTCTGTTGCCTGGGCTGGACTGCAGTGGCGCGATCTTGGCTCGCTGCAACCGCCGCCTCCCGGGTTCAAGTGATTCTCCTGCCTCAGCCTCCTGAGTACCTGGGACTACAGGCATGCGCCACTATGCCCAGCTAATTTTTGTATTTTTAGTAGAGACGGGGTTTCACCATGTTGGTTAGCCAGGATGGTCTCGATTTCTTGACCTCGTGATCCGCCCGCCTCGGCCTCCCAAAGTGCTGGGATTACAGGCGTGAGCCACCACGCCTGGCCTAATCCCTGAATGTTCTACATGAGGCAACAGATTCAAAGAGGTTGATTTGCTCAAGGTCACTCAACCAGCAAGTGACAGAGCTAGATTCAAACTCAGGTTTTTAGCTAGAAAAGAAGGGCATCATGGTTAGCAAATATAGGGTTCAGACTGCCCCAATGTCAAATCCTGGCTCTACCAGCTGCAGGACCCTTGGGCAAGTTTCTAACTCCTCTTAGTGTTAGTTTCACCATCTGTAAAATGGGAATAACAATAGTACCCACTAGAATTGCTATAATATATGTAAAGTGTTTAGTACGACATCCAGCCTAGAGGAAAGGCTTAATCAAACACCAGATGCTATCATGCCACAGCTTTTTCATCACCCTGCGTCAAATTTCTAGAGCTTTCCGCAGGTTAACTTGTCCAAACATCCTCTTTGGTTTGGGTAGGATTCTCTTTCTCCCTTTCCCACCTCCAACTCTCACCTATTATATATATAAAGAAAAAGAGGGTGGCTGAACTTTAAGATAACCTCTCTATCCTCTGGTAGACACTTTCGGGAGCATTTCCTACATTGTAACACACCCATGAGACTTGTTTTCTCTTAAGCTACATGCCCTCCGGCCTGTATTTTCAGTATGGTTTCCAAGTTGCTGACACGCAGAAACGGTGCCAACATGAAGAAGCAAGTATTGCTGCCCCAAATGCAGCAGCAAGATGTGTTTGAATGTTTTAGAATAGTTGATCATACTTCAAATTCGTAACGGGCACTGCTCACAGAGGGGGCTCTTAACATCCAAGGCAGGTCTGGGCTCATAGCACTTCTGGAAAGTAGAGGCCGAGTTCTGTGTGTGCACATACAAAAGAACAGAAGCCTACCTCCAGCAGCTTGGGCAAAAGCAAAGGTGAATTTAGTGGCTCAAGTAACCAGAAGACCAGATTTCATTGGTGACTAGATTCAAGTGTTCACTAATGTCCTTAGATGTATTTCTGCTTTGTTGAGCTCCATTCTTGAGATTGATTCTTTCTACTTGGCAGAAAAAAGCACCTACAGAGAGTCTAAGCTTTACTTTTTCTCCAGGTTAGTTTTTTGTTTGTTTTTGTTTTTTTTTTAAGATGGAGTTTTTGCTCTTGTTGCCCAGGTTGGAGTGCAATGGCATGATCTCGTCTCATCACAACCTCCACCTCCCGGGTGCAAGCGATTCTCCTGTCTCAGCCTCCTGAGTAGCTGGGATTACAGGCATGCATCACAAGGCCCAGCTAATTTTATATTTTTAGTAGAGATGGGGTTTCTCCACGTTGGTCAGGCTGGTCTCGAACTCCTGACCTCAGGTGATCCACCCGTCTCGGCCTCCCAAAGTGCTGGCTGGGATTACAGGCTTGAGCCACTGCGCCCGGTCCTATTTATTTATTTATTTATTTATTTGAGACGGAGTCTCTCTCGGTCGCCCAGGCTGGAGTGCAGTGGCATGATCTCTGCTCACTACAACCTCCACCTCCCGGGTACAACCGATTTTCCTGCCTCAGCCTCCCAAGTAGCTGGAACTACAGGTGTATACCATCGCACCCGGCTAACTTTGTATTTTTAGTAGAGATGAGGTTTCACCATGTTGGCCAGGCCGGTCTCGAACTCCTGGCCTTGTGATCTGCCCGCCTGGGGCTCCCAAAGTGCTGGGATTACAGGCGTGAGCTATCTTGCCCTGCCGGGTTAGTATTAATAAGGAAACTTATGTCACACCTCCCTGAATTGTCTTTCCCTGATGGCTGCTTTAAATCACATGCCTATTCAGGAAACAATAGGGCCAGGAAAACAGCTTCTCTGATTGGACAGAGTGGATCATATGCCCAACCCTTGTCATCACCGGGAGGTGGAGCATACTGATTGGCAGCACCACTAGTTCACATAGAATGGAAGAGGAACAGTTCCTAAAAGAAAAATTGGCCGGGCGCGGTGGCTCAAGCCTGTAATCCCAGCACTTTGGGAGGCCGAGGTGGGCGGATCACGAGGTCAGGAGATCGAGACCATCCTGGCTAGCACGGTGAAACCCCGTCTCTACTAAGAAATACAAAGAATAGCCGGGCGAGGTGGCGGCACCTGTAGTCCCAGCTACTCGGGAGGCTGAGGCAGGAGAATGGCGTGAACCCGGGAGGCGGAGCTTGCAGTGAGCTGAGATCCGGCCACTGCACTCCAGCCTGGGAGACACAGTGAGACTCCATCTCAAAAAAAAAAAAAAAAAAGAAAAAAAGAAAAATTGGAGCTACAGAAACCAGAAGACAGAAAGGGATACAAAAGTCCATGAGAAGACCTACGTGCATTTTCCTTGGATGGTGATTCATAGCTTGCTTCACATACTCAAAGTTATTGTATAATCCAAGAAATAGTAAGAATTTTGGGGGCAGGCGCGGTGGCTCATGCCTGTAATCCCAGCACTTTGGGAGGCCGAGGCGGGCGGATCACTTGAGTTCAGGAGTTCGCGACCAGCATGGCCAACATGGTGAAACCCCGTCTCTACTAAAAATACAAAAATTAGCAGAGCATGGTGGCAGGTGCCTATGATCCCAGCTACTCGGGATCCCAGCTACTGAGGCAGGAGAATCGCTTCAACCCGGGAGGCGGAGGTTGCAGTAAGCTCAGATTGCACCACTGCACTGCCGTCCAGCCTGGGTGACAAAGCAAGCCCCCCCCCCCTTTTTTTTTTAAAGAATTTTTGGAGAAGAAAATGCGTCCTCCCACTCCAGATATTTCATTCGGTGTGGAGGGCCATCAAGTACCATAATGCTCCAGCCTCCTCTTCAGTCCTTACTCCTGCACATAGGGAAAAGGAGAGCATTAGGAGAAACTGGGCATGAGTTGCCGTGTCTTCCTCTTCTTGGTATCTGAGGATCAAGAAGGGAGCACAAATTCTCTCCTTCCACATGGGAGGGTGCTCCGGTCCACTACTGCTTGGGACTGATGGGATAGTCTGTCTTATTAGGATACAAGGACACACTCAGCCACATTCTCCAGCCTATAGCCTTTATCAGAAGATTATCCATCTTCTGACTTTTTTTGCCCCCTCAATTGATTTAGAGCCTGAGTAGGGAGGAAGTGTGAGATACATACATACATATATATATATATATATATATATATATTTATTTTTTTTTTTTTTTTTTTGAGACAGTGTCTCAGTCTGTCACCCAGGCTGGAGTAAAGTGGAGCCATCTTGGCTCACTGCAACCTCCACCTCCTGGGTTCAAGTGATCCTCCTGCCTCAGCCTTCCAAGTAGCTGGGACTACAGGCGTGCGCCACCACATCTGGCTAATTTTTGTATTTTTAGTAGAGATGGGGTTTTGCCATGTTGGCCAGACTGAGTCTGCTATTTAATGAATCCCTTCTCAAAAGTTATCAAGAACCACCGACTTAGAGGGTCAGGGACCCATAGATTCATCCTCTCACCTCTCCCCTTCCTTGCTGTGTTCCCAGCCCCAGGAGAAGAAGCTGTTCTCCTTGGGAATCCACAGAGATAGTGGAGTGCTAGAAGTAGCCTCAGAGGGAAATTACGAGAAAGGCAGAAAAGTTAGATTTACTTACAACTGCAGGTGAGAGGAAATGGATTATATCACATGGAGCGGGGCGGAGAACAACGGAGCAGTGATTTAATAGTGGACTTCATCAGAACCACGTGCAGGGTGTGGCATCCCTGGTATTTTTCCACAGCCTCACCCTGACCGGGACCACAGTCACATCTGTCCCCCATCTCGCCCAACCCACTTGTATCCTTTTACGCCCACTTCTTGGAAAATAGATTGTTCCACTTCCACAGAGAGAAGCAGGAGTTTGGTGCGTACATACCAGCTTAAATAACACAGTATTTTATTATTATTAATTTTTCATTATAAAAGTAATATACAATCTTTGAAATAACTAAACAAAGATATAGAGAAGCATAGAAAAGTATAAAGATGAAAGTTAAAGTCAGCTCCAAGCCCTCAACTCTGAGATAGCTATTGTTAACCTTTGAGTTTATTACTGTTCAGCCTTTTTTCTGTATATATTTTAAAATTTCTTCATATTCCTTAAAAATTTTATAAAAGTAGCTCAAATAATATAGAAGCGCATGATGTAGAAGACGAAAATGGTTTATTCTGCTATTTATCCTAATATTATGATATAGTTACATTATTACATGGAATTTTTTTTGTTGTCACCACGTCCTTTTCTCTTTCCTGGCCTCAGGAATGGTTGAAATACTGGCACACACGGCTGGGCGAGGTAGCTCATGCCTGTTATCCCAGCACTTTGGGAGGCCGAGGTGGGAGGTGCTTGAGCTCAGGAGTTCAAGACTAGCCTCGGCAGCACAGTGAAACCCCATCACTACAAAAAATACAAAAAATTAGCCAGGTGTGTGGGTTCGTGTCCATAGTCCCAGCTATTCAGGAGGCTGAGGTAGGAGGATGGCTTGAGCCTGGGAGGTGGAGGTTGCCGTGAGTTGAGATCATGCCACTACACTTGCACTCCAGCCTGGGAGACAGAGACAGACCCTCTGTCGAAAAAAAAAGAAAAGAAAAGAAAAGAAAAGAAAGAAATGGCACTCATGTGAGAAGAAGGTACCCATATTATGACATCCATTGTAGAGTTGAGGAACTGAGGCTCCCAGACTCAGCCACAGCAACACCCCACTCTTGGTTGGGTGGCCAGGATCCCTGGGGACAGGAACAATTTCCTTACTTAATAGGCAGCTTGGTTAAGAAAAGGCAGTAAGAGGCTGGGCGCGGTAGCTCATGCCTGTAATCCCAGCACTTTGGGAGGCCGAGGTGGGCGGATCACAAGGTCAGGAGATTGAGAACATCCTGGCCAATATGGTGAAACCCCATCTCCACTAAAAACACAAAAATTAGCTGGGCATGGTGGCGCGTGCCTGTAATCCCAGCTACACGGGAGGCTGAGGCAGGAGAATCGCTTGTACCAGGGAGTTGAAGGTTGCAGTGAGCTGAGATCATGCCACTGCACTCCAGCCTGGTGACAGAGCAAGACTCCGTCTCAAAAAAAAAAAAAAAAAAGAAAAAAAGAAAAGAAAAGAAAGAAAGAAAAGGTGGTAAGAGAAGTGGCTTCCATAAGCCGGGGCCCTTGGCCTTTCTTTCTCTACCAGAAATACCCATCACATTTACCCGTGCTCACACTGGCCTCTCCAATTCAAAGGATTTGATTCTGGGAACATACAGCTGCAAGTGAACAAAGAGTCAAGGGAAAGTTCTTTATCAACAGAAGAATTATTTTATTCAATGTGTTTCCTTACAGAATTTGGGACAATATGGGGAAAGAATGAGAAGAAATAAAAGGCCAGTTACTTAGGCCACTTTTAATGAATCACCCCTCAATGTCATTACCCATCCTTAGTCAGGAAAAGCTTGAGTTTTTCCATGCCAAGAAAAACAGAGGGCAGGAAGAAACAAATTACGACCTTGTTTGTGTTTTGTGTCTCAACTGTTTGATTTATAGGACTTGATCCAGTGATTATGGATGAAAGAAAATATCCCAGTGTCCCAAACCTAACCTGAACTTAACCGGGGGTGGGTCTCATGTCCACTGCTCAAGTTAGCACAAAGTTAAAATGCTTTAAGAAGAAAGCGTCGAGGTTTGGAGCTGCCTGTAGGCATTCTCAACCCAGCGGCAAGGCCAAATTCCTTTCCCACACTCCGACTTCAAAAAAACTCTGTTTAGAAGCTTTACCCCTTTTTCCTTATCCCAGAAGCTGAGCATTTATCTGTTTAGCAGATAGTTCTCAAGCACCTACTGTGTGCAATGCATGACGTTGGACAGAGGACACAGAAAGCATACAGATCAATCAACACACAAATCAGAAAACGTCATGTAGGCTGGGTGCGGTGGCTCATGCCTATAATCCCAGCACTTTGGGAGGCCGAAGTGGGAGGATCACTTGAGGTGAGGAGTTTGAGACCAGCCTGGTCAACATGATGAAACCCCATCTCTACAAAAAATACAAAAATTAGGCGAGCATGGTGGCAGGTGCCTGTGATCCTAGTTACTCGGGAGACTGAGGCAGGAGAATCGCTTGAACCTGGGAGGCAGAGGTTGCAGTGAACTGAGATTATGCCACTGCACTCTAGCCTGGGCAACAGAGTGAGACTCCATCTCAAACAAAAAAAAGAAAAAGAAAAGAAAAAGAAAAAGAAAAAAAGAAAGTGTCATGTAGCCATGAGCAAATGGAGAATAAAGAAAACAGAATGATGTGTTAGAGAGACACTGGGTAACCACTTAGGAGGAAGTGGTGAGCCATGATCTTAGGAAGGCAATGACATTTAAACTGACATTGGAATAAGGTCTGTATGTGAAGCAGGGGTTGGGGAGACCATTCCGGCAGAGGGAAAATCCTCCAAGACAGGCCTGTGCTTGACATATAGAAATTAAGCTATCCTGAGGCCGGGTGTGGTGGTTCATACCTGTCATCACAGCACTTTGGGAGGCTGAGGTAGGCGGATCACCCAAGAATTCAAGACCAGCCTGACCAACATGGTGAAACCCGGGCATGGTGGTACACGCCTGTAATCCCAGTTACTCAGGAGGCTGAGGCAGGAGAATTGCTTGAACCCAGAAGGCAGAGGTTGTGGTGAGCCGAGATCATGCCATTGTACTCCAGCCTGGGCAACGAGAGCAAAACTCCATCTCAAAAAATAAATAAATAAAAATAAAGAGAAATTAAGCCATTTTGGAGACACATATGCTGGCTAGTGACAGCCGCTGATGTCAGGCTCAGGGTAAGCGGGCAGGTGTCCTCACTTTCTGAAGGAGCTGTGCCCACCTTGACCAGAGCCCCGTGGGGCTCCACCGTACTCAAGGGATGGAGGGCTGCCCCTGACGCCCCAGCGTGGCTCACCATCCCAACACCCCTTGATAGCTGCTTGAATATTGCATTTTTATCCACCACCCAGGCCTTCTCTCTTAAGCTGGTGTCATGGAAGTTTGAAAGAAATGGAAGAAAAGGAGCGACATGACCGATTCTGTTTGGTGCTCCTACCTTGAGGCCTGGTTGGCATTTTCCGAGAGGAAAATACAGCAAAATAGTATTTTTTTTGGAGGAGGGTGGACGGGAGAGAGTGAGAAAAAGGAAACAAGGCTTCACATTTTCTATGATTTTCTAAAACTCTGCACGTTGACAGTGGTGGCGAAATAAACTAATCCCAAAGTTGTTTTTCTATTGAGAAGAAAGTGGAGGTGGATTTCATTCTTTTGTTTCCAACCTTTTCTCCCAGTGACAAAGTATAAAACACGGACACTAGAGAACAAAGTGAACCTCAGAAATCCTGAGAAGACTGCGAAGCTTACTTTCTTCCTCAGGAGGGAAGAGGGGGATGTTTCTAGCCCTCCCTGGAACCGAAAATGAAAAACACGAGTTGTGTGCATTGGAAAGGAGACAAGGCCGTATCTGAATCATCGGCGTTACAATAGTGTGAACGTCATTATGGCAGCACTTCAAACAAAAGGCTATGAAGCTGTTGCGCAGAACTGCAGGTGCCATCGTGCTCACTAACGTTATGTGCTCCATGGGTATGGGCTTCAGCGGTATGGAAGCACTGAAGATGCCTCTCGAAATGCTGCACCGGATCTGTGCTCCAGAGTGGGGCGGGGCCTGCTACAACCTTGACTCGAAACACAAGATGCCTGAGTGGATTGGGGGCGGGAGTGAGCTCCAGAAGTTAATTGCTTTTTCTTTTTCTTTTCTTTTCTTTTTTTTTCTTTTGAGACTGAGTCTTGCTGTGTTGCTCAGGCTGGAGTGCAGAGGCATGAACACAGCTCACTGCAGCCTCAACCTCCTGGGTTCAAGTGATCTCAAGCAATCCTCCTGCCTCACCCTCCTGAGTAGCTGGGACCATAGGCAACTGCCACATGCTTGGCTAATTTTTGAATTTTTTTGGGGTAGAGACGGGGTCTTATCATATTGCCCAGGCTGGTCTCGAACTCCTGGCCTCAAGTAATCCTCCTGCCTCAGCCTCCCAAAGTGCTGAGATTACAGGGGTAAGCCACCACACCAGCCAGGACATTTCTGAAACATTATTTGCAAGGAAAGGACTGTGACTTCCTGCTGGTGGTACCAGAAAAGGCGGAGACTCACCAGAGTTGGGGGATTGGTGTGTAACACGTTTCCACCCAACCTCTCCCTTGCCTTGGCCCCTTCAGTCCTCTGTGATATGCTGGGTCCTCTACAGTGAGTGGTTTGCCTGTGCCACTTCCCCAAACAACTCATCACAACTCATCAGGTTTTTTCCCTTTGGATCTGACAGTGCAAAAGGTTAGATGTGTAGACTGTTACAGTCAGGCGCGGTGGCTCACGCCTGTAATCCCAGAACTTTGGGAGGCCGAGGTTACAAAGACCACTCAGTGTTTTGCTCCTGGTAAAGGAAGGTAGGCGCTCTGTGCACTCAAGACCAGTGTTCACAAACCCTTGTTTTGTTTTTTGTTTTTTTGTTTGGAGACAAGGTCTCGCTCTGTTGCCCAGGCTGGAGTGCAGTGTCGTGAACATGGCTCACTGCAGCCTCAACCTCTTGGGCTCAAGCAATCCTCCTGCCACAGTTCCTGAAGGAGCTGGGCCCACTGGCGTGTGCCACCGCATTCAGCTAATTTTAAAAATGTTTGAAGAGATGGGATCTCTCTATGTTGCCCAGACTGGTCTCAAACTCCTGAGCTCAGGCGATCTTCCTGCCTCGGCCTCCGAAAGTGTTGGGATTACAGGTGTGAGTGACCGCACTTGGCCTAATTTTTTGTATTTAGTAGAGACAGGGTTTCACCATGTTGGTCAGGCTGGTCTCGAACTCCTGACCTCAGGTGATTCACTCGCTTTGGCTTCCCAAAGTGCTGGGATTACAGGCATGAGCCACTGTGCCTGGCCAAAAAATGATATCTTAATAAAGCGATTTTTTTAAAGTACAGTAAATGACCAGGCGTGGTGGCTCATGCCTGTAATCCCAAGACTTTGGGAGGGTGAGGTCAGGAGTTAGAGACCAGCCTGCCCAACATGGTGAAACCCGGTCTCTGCTAAAAATACAAAAGTTAGCCAGGCGTGGTGGTGTGTGCCTGTAGTACCAGTTACTTGGGAGGCTGAGGCAGGATAGAGATCCGCTTGAGGCTGGGAGGCAGAGGTCGCAGTGAGCCAAGACTGAGCCATTGCACTCTAGCCTGGGTGACAGTGTAAGACTCTGTCTCAAAAATAAAATAAAATAAAATAAAATAAAATGTAAAAGTTAATTTAATCACCATGGAGCTTTCTTGCTACTCATCCTTAACAGACTAGAAAAAGGCCATTGGCCAAAGACAACTGATGCATTTGGAGGACAAAACCAACCTACAGGAAACTTTGTGTTTATAGAAACATTATGACTTATCAAAGTGGCCTTTGCCCAACAGACTGTAGTAAAAATAGTGACAGTCATCTAATCTATGTGCTAGATTGTCTTTAACAAAAAGAATCTGGCCAGGCGCTGTGTCTCATGCCTGTAATCCCAGCACTTTGGAAGGCTGAGGCAGGAGGACTGCTTAAGCCTAGAAGTTTGAAACCAGCCTGGGCAACATAGGGAGACTCTGTCTCTACCAAAAATAAAAGAAATTAGCCGGGCATGGTGGCACATGCCTGTAGACCTAGCTACTTGGGAGGCTGAGGCAGGAGAATAACTTGAACCCAGGAGTTAGAGGTTCCAGTGAGATATGACCATGCCAACGCACTCCAGGGCAAGAGACTGAGACCCTGTTTCAAAAAAAAAAAAAAAAAGAGCCAGGTGCGGTGGCTCACGCCTGTAATCCCAGCACTTTGGGAGGCTGAAGCGGGTGGATCATGAGGTCAAGAGATCAAGACCATCCTGGCCAACATGGTGAAATCCCGTCTCTACTGAAAATGCAAAAATTACCTGGGCATGGTGGGGCACACCTGTAGTCCCAGCGACTCAGGAGGCTAAGGCTGGAGAATCGCTTGAACCTGGGAGGCAGAGATTGCAGTGAGCTGAGATCTTGGCATTGCACTCCAGCCTGGGCGACAGAGCAAGACCACATCTAAAAGAAAAAAAAACAAGAAGAATAAAAAAAGTAAAAAGAATCCCTTATATTATAAACAGCTTCACAATTTTAAAGTCTTTTCACATCCATTTACTCAGTGGCTCTGCACCTGACAGGGATTGCAGCCTTTCAATATTTTTAAATCACTCTCCTTCCTCCTCTTCATGACTTTTCTATAACATCAAATACAGACTTCTAACACTATATCTAGGTTTCGTTTGTGATATTAACAGCTTTATTGAGATATAACTCACATACTATACAATTCACCCATTTATCTCGTAAAATTGAATATTTTTTAGTATAGTCACAGGGTTGTGCAATCATTATTACAATTTAATTTTATTTTATTATTTTGATACATAATAATTATGCATATTTATGAGATTCAGTTTAATTTTAGAACATATTCATCTTTCCCAAAATAAAACTCTTACCCACTAGCAGTCACTGCCCATTTCTCCCCAACTCTCTCTGTCCTAGGCAACCACTAAATCTACTTTCTTTTTCTAGAGATGTGCCTGTTTTAGAAATTTCCTGTAAATAAAATAATATAGAATGTGATCTTTTGTAACTGGCTTATTTCACTTAGCATGATGTTTTCACCATGTTTTAGCATGTTATTTTTGTTGCTGAATACTATTCCATGTTTTTTTTTTGTTTTTTGTTTTTTGTTTTGAGATGGAGTCTCGCTCTGTCGCCCAGGCTGGAGTGCAGTGGCGTGATCTCGGCTCACTGCAAGCTCCGCCTCCCAAGTTCATGCCTTTCTCCTGCCTCAGCCTCCCGAGTAGCTGGGACCACAGGTGCCCGCCACCGTGCCCGGCTAATTTTTTGTATTTTTAGTAAGACAGGCTAATTTTTGGTATTTTTAGTAGAGACGGGGTTTCACCATGTTAGCCAGGATGATCTCCATCTCCTGACCTCGTGATCCACCTGCCTTGGCCTCCCAAAGTGCTGGGATTACAGGCGTGAGCCACTGCACCCGGCCTACTATTCCATTTTAAGGATACAACCATATTTTATTTATCCATGCATTAATTGATGGACATTTAGATTGTTTCCACTTTTTGGCTATTATGAATAATGCTGCTAGGAATATTTGTGAGCCAGTTTTTTTTTGTTTTTGTTTTTGTTTTTTTGAGTCGGAATTTTGCTCTGTCACCCAGGCTGGCCAACATAGTGAGATCAGGAGTTGAGACCATCCTGGCCAACACAGTGAAATGCCACCTATACTAAAAATACAAAAATTAGGTGGGCGTGGTGGAGTGTGCCTGTAGTCCCAGCTACTTGGGAGGCTGGGGCAGGAGAGTTGTTTGAATCTGGGAGGCCAAGGTTGCAGTGAGCTGAGACTGCATTCAACCTTAGCGACAGAGACTCTGTCTCAAAAATATATATATAATAATAAATTAAAATAATAAACTAATAAAATGATATTGAGCCTGTAATCCCAGCACTTTGAGAGGCCAAGGCAGGCAGATCACTTGAGGCAAGGAGTTAGAGATCAGCCTGGCCAACATGGTGAAATCCCATCTCTACTAAAATTACAGAAATCAGCCGGGCATGGTGACTTGTGTCTGTAATCCCTGCTACTTGGGAGGCTGAGGCAGAAGCATCACTTGAACCTGGGAGGTGAAGGTTGCAGTGAGCCAAGATCGTACCACTGCACTCCAGACTGGGTGATGGGGTGAGACTCTGTCTCGGTAAATAAATAAATAAATAAATCAAATGAACTTGAAGAAAAATTTTAAGCGAATAAAGCAACAAATAAAACAATAAAACTTATCTATAATAAGCTATGCTTTGTATAAAAAGGGAAGGGCTGTGGAAGGGATAAACAAAATACAAGTGAACTGTATTTATTACCTATTAAAAATAAAGTAGCAAACACTGGAAGGAAGAACAGCGAATGTTCTGAAGCCAGGAAAACCAACCCAGGGTGGAAAGCATCCTTGCCAATGGCTGTTTGCATCAGCCTATAGTTTCTTTCACTCCTAGAAGCTGGGCTGGGCTGGTGGGGGTCGGGCCTCACTGATATAAGACTGACAAGATGTTCTTGGGTGAAACTCCAGAAGAGGCCACCTAACGGGCCAGGAAGATCTGGCTGACTTGAGAGTGGGATCTACACCAGAATGCTGACAACCAAACACCCTCTGAGGCTATACCCTGGAGGATATAGGTTCCTAACTTTGCAAGGAAGTCTAACTTTCCTGAAGCCTCCCAAACACTGGATAACTCAGGCCTGGCCCTGGGAAGGGAAAGAGTGTTGGAGTGTTGGAGTGTGACAGCTTTAGAAGTTTGTCTTCCCTCTGGCAGGGGCAAAGAGTAGGTTGCCAGGGAACATAATATCTTGAGAAGGGCAAGAAAGATTGGAGGGCCATCTCATTGTATTTCATTCCTGGAAGAGGAAAAGGGAACATTCCTCTCCGCTGCCACCTCAAAAGGGTAAGAGAACACAGGGCATGCCTGATGACTGCAGAAACTGGGACAGCAACCTTGCTTCTTGCTCTGTTCTCAAAGAGCATGCACAATGTTTGCCTTGACCATTTCCTGTTTATACAAAAGCAGTAAAATGAGCTTGCAAGGTAAATAACAACTCCAGGCCAGGCACGGTGGCTCATGCCTGTAATCCCAGCACTTTGGGAGGCCGAGGAGGGCGGATCACGAGGTCAGAAGATCGAGACCATCCTGGCTAACATGGTGAAACCCCATCTCTACTAAAAACACAAAAATATTAGCCAGTCATAGTGGTGGGCGCCTGTAGTCCCAGCTACTTGGGAGGTTGAAGCAGAATGGCGTGAACCCGGGAGGCAGAGCTTGCAGTGAGCCGAGATCGTGCCACTGCACTCCAGCCTGGGAGACAGAGCAAGACCCCATCTCAAAAAATAAAAAATAAAATAAATAAAATAAAATAAATAAAAATAACAACTCCAGTGGAGCAGTGTCTTACATACTAAGGTAGTGTTATCTGAGATAAATTACAGAATACACACTGATTATCATCCAGCCTGGGGAGAGGATTTTCTAACTTGTAAAAACAGCAATAGTAAAATGTTCATGTTAAAATTGTTTTATATGGTAAGTGCCATCTTCCTTGTAATTTTCCTTAAGAACTGGGTTTCATTTTTCAGCATCTAGAAACAATAGCCCCCAAAATAGCCAGCATTTACTGGTGACTCTCTGTGATAGGCAGTGTGCTAAGAATTTTGTTTAATTCTCATGTCGCCATAATGCTTTACTGTAGCTACCCAGTAAATTTTTGTCAAAGAGCTTGAAAAAATCTATCAAAGACCTTCAAGAAGAGAAAATTACAGACCAATACTCTTCATGAATATAAATGCAAAGATCCTTTTAAAATATTAGCAAATTGAATTCAATAAACGAGATTAGCATCATAACCAAAGTGGGATTTATCTCAGGAATGCAAAGATGGTTAAGTTTTTTTTTTTTTTTTTTTTTGAGATAGAGTTGAAGGGGTGGCCTGCCCCTCCAAACCTGTGGGCGGTTCTCGGTAGGTGGAACGAGAGACTTGAGAAAAGAAATGAGACACAGAGACAAAGTATAGAGAAAGAAAAAGTGGGCCCAGGGGACTGGTGCTCAGCATTCAGAGGACCCGCGCTGGCACCGGTCTCTGAGTTCCCTCAGTATTTATTGATCATTATCTTTACTATCTTAGAAAAGCGAAGTGGCAGGATAATAGGATCATCATAGGGAGAAGGTTAGCAGTAAGACATATGAATAAAGATCTCTGACATGAAGAAGTTTAAGGAAAAGTGCTGTGCCTTGATATGCACATGCAAACATCTCCATAAACCTTTTTAGTGCATAAAGAGCAGTATTGCCGCTAGCATGTCTCACCTTCAGCCCTAAGGCAGTTTTTTCCCATCTCAGTAAATAGAACATACAATCGGGTTTTACATCAAGATGTTCCATTGCCCAGGGATGGGCAGGAGACAGATGCTTTTCTCTATCTCAACTGCCAAGAGGCCTTCCTTCCTCTATTACTAGTCCTCCTCAGCACAGACGAAACCTTGGACAATACCTAGCTTTCCTAGGCAGAGGTCCCTGCGACCTTCCGCAGTGTATGTGTCCCTGGGTACTTGAGATTAAGAGACTTGTGCTTGTGATGACTTTTCACAAGCATACTGCCTTCAGGCACTTCTTTAAAAAAGCACACCCTGCACAGCCCAAATCCGTTAAACCTTGAGTCACCACAGCACATGTCTCTTGCAAGGACAGGGTTGGGGGTAGGGTCACAGATTAACAGCATCTCAAACACAGAACAAAATGGAGTCTCTTATGTCTACTTCTTTCTATATAGACACAGTAACAGTCTGATCTCTCTTTTCCCCACAGGAGTCTTGCTCTGTCACCCAGGCTGGAGTGCAATGGTACGATCTCAGCTCACTGCAACCTCCACCTCTCAGGTTCAAGCGATTCTCCTGCCTCAGCCTCCCAAGTAGCTGGGACTACAGGTGCATGCCATCACGCCTGGCTAATTTTTTGTATTTTTAGTAGAGACGGGGTTTCACCATGTTAGTCAGGATGGTCTTGATCTCCTGACCTCATGATCCGCCCACTTCAGCCTCCCAAAGTGTTGGGATTACAGGTGTGAGCCACCAAGCGCGGCCAGATGGTTAAGTTTTTGAAAACCACTCAGTGTAGTTCACCATATTAACAAAATAAAGGAGAAAAAGAATATGATCATTCTGATAGATGTATAAAACATATTCAACAGGCCAGGCACAGTGGCTCATGCCTATAATCCTAGCACTTTGGGAGGCTGAGGTGGGTGTATCACATGAGCTCAGGAGTTTGAGACCAGCCTGGGCGACATGGCAAAACCGTGTCTCTACAAAAAATACAAAAATTAGCTGGGTGTGGTGGTGTCAGCCTGTGGTCTCAGCTACTTGGGAGGTTGAGGTGGAAGGATTGCTTACGAGCCCAGGAGGTCGAGACGGCAGTGAGCCATGATCATGCCACTGCACTTCAGCCTGTGCCACAGAGCAAAATCCTGTCTCAACAACAATAACAACCAAAAAAAAAAAAAAAAAAGAGAGAGAAAAATATTCAACAGGATTCAACACCCTTTCTTAATAAAAACAAAATAAAAATAAAACAAACTCAGGAAACTAGATCCTCAAGATCCTCAAGCTGATAAAAGGCATCTACTGAAAAATTATATTTAATTGTGAAAGACAGAAAGCTTTCCTCCTAAGATTAGGAACAAGACAGGGATGCTCACTTCACCATTTCTATTCAATACTGTACCGAAAGTCCTAGCCAGTGCAATAACACAAGGGAAAAAGCGGCATACAGATCGGGAAGAAAGGTGGAAGCAAAGCTGTGTCTATTAGCAGTTGACATAATTATTACATAGACAATTCTAAGAAATCCACAAAATAATTACAGGAACTATAAGTGAATTTGGCAAGGTATAGGATACTAAGTCAATGTACAAAATCAATTATATTTATCTAGACTGGCAGCAAAGAATTGGAAAATGAAGTAATTTCATTTATAGGGGCATTAAAAAACAAAATCTTTAGAAATAAATTTAACAAAAGAAACTAAAGATATCTACATTGAAAACAAATTTTAAAAAACTGAAATAAATGGTTTATGAAATGTAAGGTTTTTAAGATGCCTTTTTTTCTGTAAATTCATCTATAGGCCCTTTTGTAAAAATTAAGAAGCTGACTCTTTTTTAGAAATAGGGTCTCACTGTGCCACCCAGGCTGGAGTGCAGTGGCACAATCATAGCTCACTGTAGCCTACAACTTCTGGGTTCAAGCAATCCTCCTGCCTCAGCCTCCCAAGGAGCTAGGACCATAGGCGCCCACCATCATGCACAGTTAATTTTTACATTTTTTAAAGAGATGAGGTCTTGCAGGCCAGGCGCGGTATCTCACACTTGTAATCCCAGCACTTTGGGAGGCCGAGGTAGGCGAATTGCTTGAGATCAGGAGTTCAAGACCAGCCTGGCCAACATGGTGAAACCCTGTCTCTACTAAAAATACAAAGAAATTAGCTGGGAATGGTGGCAGGTGCCTGTAATCCCAGCTACTCGGGAGGCTGAGTCAGGAGAATTGCTTGAACCCGGAAGGTGGAGGTTGTAGTGAGCCGAGATCACACCACTGCGCTCCAGCCTGGGTGACAGAGCAAGACTCTGTCTCAAAAAAAAAAAAAAAAAAAAAAAAGATGAGGTCTTGTTATGTTGTCCAGGTTGGTCTTGAACTCCAGAGCTCAAGCAATCCTTGTGCCTCAGCCTCAAAAGTGCTGGGATTACAGGCATGAGACACAGTGCCTAGCAAAAAATAATAACCTTTATTTTTATAATAATTTTAATTTATAGAAAAGTTGCAAAAATAGTACAGTGAGTTTCTGTATACTCACTCAATTTCCCATAATGATAACACTTTACATTGCCATAATATGTTTGTCAAAAGTAAGAAGTCAACACTGGTACCTTACTGTTTTATTTGGATTTCGCTAGTTTTTCCCTAGTGCCCTTTTTCTGTTCTAGGATCCAGTCCAGGATACTACACTGCATGTAATTGTCATGTCTCCTTAGTTTACTTGAGTCTGTGACAATTTCTCAGTCTTTCCTTTTTTTTTTTTTTTTTTTTAAATGAGCTTGACAGTTTTGAGGAGTACCGGTCAGGCATTATGTAGAATGTCCCTCAGTTTGAGTTTACCTGATGTTTTCCCATGCTTGAACTATGGTTACGAGTTTTGTGGAAGAATGCCACAGTGGCAACATGCCCTTTTCATCACATCACACCAGGTGCTGTCAACACGATTTATTATGGAGAGGTTTTAATTTGATCACTTGGTCAATAAGCTGATTTTAAATAGTATGTGGGGCCGGGCACAGTGGCTCATGCCTGTAATCCCAGCACTTTAGGAGGCTGAGGTGGGTGGATCACCTGAGGACAGGAGTTTGAGACCAGCCTGGGCAGCATGGTGAAACCCCCTCTCTATTAAAAATACAAAAATTAGCCAAGCGTGGTGGTGGGGGCCTGTAATCCCAGCTACTCGGGAGGCTGAGACAGGAGAATCTTTTGAACCTGGGAGGTGTAGGTTGCAGTGAGCTGAGATTGCACCATTGCACTCCAATCTGGGTGACGAGAGTGAAAAAAAAAAAAAAAAGTATGTGGAAATACAAAGAATGTAGAATAGCAAAAATAATTTTCAAAAGTTAAGAGCAAAGCCTTAAGACTTATATTACCCGATTTAATGCCTTATGACAAAGTTACAGTAATCAAGACTGTGGAACTGGCATAAGGATAAACAAATAAGTCATTGGAACAGAATAGAAAGTTCAGAAAGAGAACCACACTTAAATGATCAATCAATTTTCGACAGAGACAGGAAAACAATTCAAGGGGGAATTGTGTTTTCATCAGATGGTGTTGGAACAAGTGGGTAGTGGGTATCTGCATAGAAAAAAAGAGGCTAAGAAACCTGCCCAAGGTCACCAAGTCTGTGAGTGGTAGGGACAGGTATTCCAAGCCAGACTTTCCGGCTAACATGTGCTATAAATTGTGAATATAAATTTACGACCAAAACATTTAGGTCACAATAATTTTTCAGTGTAAAATTCAATTTGAGGCTATACTATTTAAAAATGTCAATGTCATGAAAGAAAAAGCAAAGTTAAGGAAATGTTCCAGATTAAAGGAGACTCAAGAGACTTTGCTAAGTGCAATACATGATCCTCAACCGGATCTTGGATCATACAGACACACTAAAATTCCACAAAGGACATGAATGCAATAATGGAAAATAATATGGAGAGTATGTTAGAGAATAGTTTTGTGTGAATGTTAAATTCTCTGAATTTGAAAATCATACTGCAGTTATGTAACAACATGTTCTTATTTTTAGAAGATACACGTAGAATTATTTGCCTGTAAAGGGTGGGTGATGTCTGAAATAGTTCAGCATTATTAACAACAACGATCAAAATATATGTGGAAAAAAATAAAATACTGAAAAATGTTAACAATTGGTAAACCGAAGCTAAAAGTATACGGTCATTCATTGTGTTATTCTTATAACTGACTTGTTAGAAAGTCTAAAAAAAACATTTCAAATAAAATGTTACATGTATATATCACTTAAGTGCTAGACTTTGTAATTTTTTATTTTTTATTTTTACTTATTTGTCTTTTTTGAGACAGGGTTTCGCTGTGTCATCCAGGCTGGAGTGCAGTGGTGTGATCACACCTCACTGCGGCCTCGACTTCCCAGACTCAATCCATCCTCAGATCTCAGCCTCTCAAATATCTGGGATTATAATTGCGTGCCACCATGCCTAGATAATTTTGTATTTTTTGAAGAGACAAGAGCCTCACTAGTTGCCCAAAGTGGTCTTGAACTCCTGGGCTTAAGTGATCTGTCCACCTCGGCCTCCCAAAGTGCTGGAATTACGGGACTTGAGCAGCCGCATTCAGCCTGTAAATGTTTTTATTTCTTTCAGAGATTTTGTTTCTTATGTCATCTCTCTACTCCCAATGCCTATCCTAAGACTTGTAACAGTAAATAGTAAATGTCTGGAATAAATGTAAATATTTGAATCTGGAGTTTGTGGAGGATCCTAAGAATCTTGTGAGATTGTTCTCATCGTGTCAGTCTAACTAGGGAAGTAAATTCTGTAAAGTTAAAATTTATAGATGTAGCAGCTTTCCAAAAATAGTAATATGCTTTCTTAGGTACTACAAAGGAATGGAACCACTGGAGCTCAGAACGGCAGGAGAAGTTTGAAAACAGAAGAAACTGAAGAGGAACTTGAAAAGCCCGTAGGCATTGAAAGGAAGAGGAGTGCTTGGGACAGCAATTGCGGGTAGAGTGTGCAGTATCCCATGTTTCTACCACCATTCAGAATCTGATTTTCAAACGAATTCTGTGATGATCAGGATCAATCTGCACTATTTTCATCTCTACGTGATCTGAAATTAACTTGGTGGACCTGGAATGACCACAGATGTGGTTTTAAACCAGCAAGTTTCGTAGTCAGGGCTGGTGCAACAGGCTTACAAAGGGAATGGTGGAAAATATGATATGTTAGTGAAAGAGGTTGCGAATGGATTGTGGAGACCCCTGAATGGTAGACTGAGAGAGTGACAAGATGAAAATGACATTATAGGAAGAGCAATCTGTCAGTTATAATGGCAGTTAAAAAGTGGCTCACAACACTGCACCTTAACCAAACTTGGAATTCCAAAGTGCTGGGACCTCTATTGGAGAGCAGTTAAGTTCAGTTCTATTTTAGATCACGTAGAGACTAAAATAGTGCAGATTGATCCTGATCATCACAGAATTCGTTTGAAAATCGGATTCGGAATGGTGGTAGAAACATGGGATACGTGGCACGCTCTACCCCCAACTGCTGTCCCAAGGACTCGGGACAGCAATTGCCTTTCTAATTGGCTACCCTGTTTAGCGATTACTATGCACCAAGCGCTTTACAGGCACTCTCATTAAAATAGGCAAACTGGGCCAGGCGCAGTGGCTCACGCCTGTAATCCCAGCCCTTTGAGAGGCCTAGGCGGGCGGATCACCTGAGGTCAGGAGTTCAAGACCAGCCTGGCCAACACGGTGAAACCCCGTCTCTAGTAAAAATACAAAAATTAGCCGGGCGTGGTGGCAGGTGCCTGTAATTCCAGCTACTCGGGAGGCTGAGACAGGAGAGTCGCTTGAACCTGGGAGGCGGAGGTTGCAGTGAGCCAAGATCGCACCACTGCACTTCAGCCTGGGTGACAGAGCGAGACCCTGTCTCAAAAAAAAAAAAAAAAAAAAAAAAAAAAA